>NW_018127882.1:4606039-4609626 GCF_001952655.1 Monopterus albus | reverse complement strand
ATGTCTCTGTGAGTGATGTCAGTCAGCATTTTAAACCCCACTGGGATTTATAGTTTGTCTTAAGAGCTTGGTTCTGGAGTGAGCTTCTAAAGGTTTGAACAATAGCCCCGATGATGTCTTGAGGGTTTTCTCAGCTTGGGCTGGAGAACCGCAATACAGACTATTACAAATTAGAGGTGTGGAGCAAGGGGGAAATAAAGAAATATCTTTTTAAAAAACAGAGTATTTTTTAACAGTTTTGCTCTGCATTTATCAAATTTTGGTTCTGGACTAAAGACAACTGTGTGAAAGATCACCCACCTAAAATATCTTATTACAAGTAAAGGTCTGCTGCAAAACACTGAAAAAAAATCTCTGAATCTCCAGGAGGTGGTCTTTCAGTTTACAAAGTTGAAAGGTCACAGACACTTGAGGTGGCCTAACCGTTTGGAAAAGAGGGGCTTAAAGGGATCAGGCCACACTTATTGAGAGATGACTGAGAACATCTGGGATCACTCTGAAACATACACATGCTCACACACACCTAAGACATCCACTCACATTCTCTGAGAGACACAGTCCTATTAAACATATCTCTAACCTCGGATCAAACACTGCAACAGGCTGCACCTCCACAAGCTCCAGTGCTGTGTGGTGTTTGTAATCTTGAGGGAGAGTGAGGGAGACATGAGACATGAGGGTTTGCGTTTCTCACTTCAGCCAGAGATACGACCACCTGCTGTGGCTTGGTTCAACCGCAATGACTTAATGAACTACAGTGCTGGGTGGGCTTAGAGGATCCCCCACCCAACACACACTTAAATATACACATGGCTTGTTTCCTTATCCATTACCCTTGTGATCCCTGTGTGAATTTTGCTACACATTTTTCATAGGCACTGATGGATTTGGCTCATAATCAAAATTTGATACTCTGAGTGAAATAGCATTTACTGGAGAGGCCACTTTTGGGATCTAATTGGTCTGTGTGTGTTTGTCCCCCAGGTCCCATGGCCTCCACGGAGCATGGCAAAGAAGTGGAAGAGGCAACTACGGTGAGAAAAATGGTCCAGCAAAACCCTACAAGGGGCGGTCAGACCCACAGACCAGCCGGCTGGAAGAGGAGACGCCCACGGCCCCGTCTTTCCCACAAGGGGCCCATGCCGTTCTAGAGCAAGGTATGTTTCTAGCACTCAGGGGTGAAAATAAGATCACTAGGTATTGTAGGTCATAGCTGCCATCAACTCCATGATAACACAATCATCATCATGTATTAAAAAGCTTCCACTCCCCTTAGATTAGATGTGAAAAAAAAGTGCTTCTATCTTAGCCGTGTTGCTGTGTGGCCAAGTTTCTGTCCAACTTTCTGTCGAGTCACGAGGACACATTTCTCCAAAGATTATGAGCCAAAGTACTTCCATATATATTAAATTATAACTGCTGACTAGTGAGGAAACAATTTCATAGAGGAAAATGATGTTGAGTCCTACAGTTCTTGGCAGAATCAGTTTGGATGTTTGTCATGGTGATGGAAAACTCAAACAAAAATAGTTGAAGACTCAGTTCAAACACAAGGATGTTATTGTTGGCACTGACAGAAAGAGCATGTCCTCGCATATTATTGGACTTAGGCCTACCAGCTTGCACGCCTTGATAATACAACAGAAGTGATTTAATGCTACGTAATTTATTACAGTTATACTTGGAAACCTAACCTTTGAATCAACTCGGCTCATAAATCTTTTCTCTCCATCTGATTAAGTCAATTGAATCCTTTTTAATCAAAAACAATACTTTGCAGAATTGGGTTTCCCAGCTGTAATGCTTTTCCTTGCAGGAATGTTGAATTTCACTTGCAAGAAAAGCAAGGCTTTATGTGAAAATGCAATGATCCAAAATTAGCAATAATATTTTACTTTTCACCTCTTCACTGTTTTTCTGTTCTCAACCCAAACAGTATTTCTATACAAACAGATCAAGCTTCACTGAGAAATTAAAACATACTACAGCTAATTAAACATGACCAAATTTACAGTGTAGAGAAATTAAACATCTCTTTGCACTTGCTAATATTAGCACCTTTCTGTGAACAGAAAGCAACAGCAGTACAAGTATGTCCCTACATCAGGAAGCACAGGACCCATTCACATCTCTCCCAGTGGCCGTGAGAGACAGGAAAGCTTGGTAGATCCCAGCAGGGGGTGCCGACCATAGAACACTAACCTGCAGAGGTCTGCCATAAATTAAAGCCATAGCCAGAGAGCGTGGTTAAATCAGTAAAACTGATAAAAGCCATAGCAGTTTAGAAGTTCTATTCTCTAAAGCAGCCAGAGACATTTTACAATCTATGGTAAATTATAGATCATTATCATTTTCTTTTTTTGGACAAGGTTAGACTTCATTTAAACCCACATCTGTTGTCAATACGGGACTCCAAACTCTCACAACAAGGGTGACAACAATAAATAACATCCAAGCCAGGGCAGTGTGCAATTAAAGGACAACAATGGGTCCTCCAGCTTTTCTCAGGCTGCCAATAAAATGTGAGAATCCTCTCTGCAAGCCGAGTGGTCAGAGCTTGTGTTCTGTGCCAGAGTACTAGCCACACAATACGGGGAGCTCCAGGAACTTGTGAAGCTCAGTGAAAGTGAACGGCTCAGTGACTCACAATGCTGTCTCCGCAAACAGCACTTAAACCACAACGTGCTTATGATTTCCCTTTTTTGTTCACTTCCTACTTCAGCTCCTCTCATTCTTGAAAAGTTCACAGATCATTGTTCAAAGATTTCTCCATATGCCATGCCAATTTACTACAACCTGACCAGAGTGGGAACCAGGCTTTCCATCCGCTGCATGTTAGTGATAATGCTACCAGCCTTCACCAAGTAAATGAGGCAAAGATTTAGAAGTTCAGTCCCAGTATGCTCACAGGCTGATTGGAAGGAGCAAGAACTGATACTTAGGGTGAAGCCACCCAACAAGCCATTCTCCTAACAGATTAGCTTGAGAGGCTCTGCTCTTCCTCATGTGTCCTGCTTCCTCCTTCAGTTTGAACTGATGATGGGGAAAACACCTCTGGAAACAGCTGGAGATGCAGTTTGTTTGATCATAGCTAGACATCCAGCTGAGGACTGGAGGCAGACAGACTTTATGTGGCTATGTCATCACTAGCCTAAACTTAATCACTGTGCACGCCTGTCCATTCTGTAGCCCTATCCTGTTTAGCTACTCCCCAGTTCAGTGTCAAAAGCAGCTCATCTCTTATCCCCTAAGACGCCTGACAAACAGTTTGAATTATACATTCCTGATGTGAGAAATGCTGAGAAAAAAATGTGACGACCCGGGTCATCCTCTTTGAGTGGACCCAGAGTCAAACATGCCATTACATCTCTAGGCTCTAAGTCTAGGACAGTTTAAAGGATGACAGGATATGGACCTGAATGTGACAAACGCGGTGAATCAGTCTTCTAAAGAGCTTCCCATCGAAACAATGCACTGTATAACAAGTCAACAACTCCTCCCACACACTCACTCTATGACTTCAAGAGGCTGTTGCACTGAGCTCATACCCTGGACAAAGGTCAACAACAACAACAATACGGTTCAGC
>NW_018127882.1:4603442-4605866 GCF_001952655.1 Monopterus albus | reverse complement strand
CGAGGCATTGCATGAGCACAAACATATGTCATTTCGAAACAGGAACAGGACATTATCACTGAATGAACTTTGTTGTCATGCAACAAAGCTCAGAGCATTTCAAATCTTGGGCAATTATCATAAGAGTGGAGATGATAAAAGACAAGGGAAGATAAAAAAAAAAAAGAAATCCTCATTTTCTCAAAGTGAGCCAGTGCCCTGAGCGCAGTATATTGTTGGACTACAGCGAGATACACAATTGTTTTTCTAACTCCCTGCTGCACTTTTCTATCAAACACCATGAAATCTTGGTGGAACCTTTTCTTCTAGTTGTTCAAGTGGAAAATAACATAGGGTGTAACACAGTGAAAGCTCTAGCTCTAACGCCCTGAGGGTCATGCTTACTGGCAAGCAAACTGTAAGACTCATGAAGTGATTTTTAGGAAATAAAAAAAAGAAACACATACACACTAATAGAACTTATATGTAATGTTACTGTTTTGCAGGCACTGCTTTGAGCGCCCTCCCCCAGGTTCTGATTCCTATGCTCTTCCTTTGCCTTGGGGGGCCTTGCAACGAAGGGCCTACGCTTGCCCAGCCTGAAGAGTGATGTCCATAGCACCTGCTGGTTCTTCAAGCAACTCTGTCCACAAAAAATCAGGACAAGCCGCTCACCCTCAGCTCTAGGAGGAACTGGGGGCAGTGAAGGGGGGTGGGGGGTATTGAGCCTGAGCTATAAGACTCTATTTCTCTGTCTCTTTGTTTCTCTCACTCCCTCACTACTTATCTATCTCTGTCTTCTCCCAAGTGTTTTTTTTTATAAGTTTCCTATCATTTGCATAATAGAGCCCAATCATAGCAATCTCCCTGAGAGTCTCACACACTTTGCATGACATGTGGTGGGTGGAGAGGGAGCCTGGTCAAAACAATCTGAGTCTTAAAGCATCTCTCACTTCTCCACAGTAAGCTGCTCACCCTCAGCTCTAGGAGGAACTGGGGGCAGTGAAGGGGGGTGGGGGGTATTGAGCCTGAGCTATAAGACTCTATTTCTCTGTCTCTTTGTTTCTCTCACTCCCTCACTACTTATCTATCTCTGTCTTCTCCCAAGTGTTTTTTTTTATAAGTTTCCTATCATTTGCATAATAGAGCCCAATCATAGCAATCTCCCTGAGAGTCTCACACACTTTGCATGACATGTGGTGGGTGGAGAGGGAGCCTGGTCAAAACAATCTGAGTCTTAAAGCATCTCTCACTTCTCCACAGTGTGGTTTTCCCATCTCTCAGATCCAAGGTCACTGCAGCCGCTTATTTCTTTGCTGTGTAGCTAGCTACCTGACAGCTTGACTAGCGGGAGAGGTGCTGATCATGCACAAGGGCAGGGCCATTTTTAATAGGTGACAAAAGCAAATAATAAGTTCACTTAGGATGCCTGTTACAAAAAACAAATCCAAGGTTTCGTGTTTTAAACAGAAGAGCAAAAGGGTCACATTATAACCATCGCTTATTTATCATTATTAATGGTGCTTTGTAACTCCTAATGACAGTATGTCCACAATGCAAAGTAAAGTGGGACTGAAACGAGAGCACATATTGTCAAAACAATCTATTTAAGTGACAGAATAATTCCTTCTTTCAGGAGATTCTTTAATCCAAAGTTATTTTGGTGTTTCTGAACTCATTAACACCAAGGGGGGTGGGGTTAACTGAGGCACTCAAGGTTACTGTAACATGTCCCACCTTGGATGAGTCCTTTGACCCCAAATCCCAATCCTATCACCAATCCCCAGCCTTCTCACCACACTGCTGCCCTGCGCAGCTGCTCTACACGACTGTTAACTGGCAGGGGCGGTCTGCTCCACCGACAGGCCGGCTTGCCTTTTAATGAAGTGCCAAATAATAACCTTCTCCGCAATGCTGCCAGGAACGAGGGAATGAAAGGTTAGGGAGAAACACATTACCTCTTGTTTAAAGTCTCGATACACTGACACATTATGCATTTTAAATTTCTGAAAACAAAAGTCCCACGTGAGACAAAGTTAGCAAGGAGGACAAGTTCAATTAGCCACAAAAAAATAAAGCAAACAACATAGTTAATATGCCACCGTGACATACAACTAGTGCTCTGGCTGTTCAGCATAAGGCCAATTTGACCCTTTGAGCGATATTCTTCACTGACAAAATGCTACTGCCTTTCCATCATACTGGAATATATTACTTTGTTTTTTTTTTCTGTGTTTTAGTAGTTTTATTTCTTTTTTCTCAGGGTGCTGTGATAGAGGCTTGTACTAGAGCAGTCTATTTTGTGCATTTGTTTAAAAATAACAAACATAAAACACATTTAAAGCTTATATGAACATATTTTCATATACTGTATCTTTACTCTCCATGTATGTATTCACCAATATAGCCATGTATCCAGATTCAGTTCTTTATAGTCCTGATTCT
>NW_018127882.1:4582462-4603404 GCF_001952655.1 Monopterus albus | reverse complement strand
CTCTCCACAGCACAGGTGGTCGTGGCTTTGATCATTATGCTCATTAAATCCTGGAGTTAATCTTTCTCAGATGGATCTCCCCAAAGCTGGCCAGGGCCACTTAGTCTGAGCACACTGTTAAATTAACTGAAGACTCCAACTATACCCTTCCCCCTTTCTACTCTCCAAACCCCTGCTAATTCAGTGTGTAACCATGTAGGACTGTAATCTGTGGAGCAGACACCTTGCAATTGTCTCTTGTATATGTAGGTGTGCGAAGCAACTTCATACTTTTTTTTTTCAATCAGGTTTTAGCTGAGAGTCTGATTTTAAATCCACTGCGATTCAATCAACAAACACTGTACTTCAGTGACAACTTAGGCAACTCACAGATTAATTTAGATTTCCAACACCTTTTCCCTCTCACCATGTCTCATGCAAATATCATAATAGATGCAGGGTCTTCTCAGTCCCAGCATGAGAAGCTTTTATTAACAGGGCATCTAAAATCCACCCAGCCAAGCTCACCTTGATTAAAAATGTATTAAATCCTAGGGCACTGTGAAGAGTAATCATTTCAGTTCCACCATTATTTTTTCATACTGCCACAGACAGAGATGTAGATTTCACGCTCCTCGGGAGCGAAACAGCTTTGCTCACGATGTCACATGTATTATTGGGGAAGACAGCAGGAAGACATGAGCTGGGGATGGAAGTTCAAAGCCGCAGGAGCTGTGATGCTGGAAGTAGACTGGGTCAAGGGGTTCAAATCAATATTTCCCCATCTCAGAAGTTACTCTTACGGAGCCGAGCAACGTCTGTATCCGCACTGTTCTTCATGAATGTATCCTCACCATCTGCACCAGCCACGCTGCCCTTTCAGAGACCAGAGCAAACCAGTGTTTATGTAAAGTACCCTTTTTTAATCCCGGTCTGGTTTTCAGTTGAATCCAAAAATCAAAAGCCAAATATCCCAGTGATCCAAAGCCTCCAGTTTCAAAAAGCCCCAACAAATAGACGTGGCTTTGCTCCAAGACTTCTCTGTTTGGGTTTGCAAGGCTGCACTTTTGCAATTCCGTTATGCTGCTGGAAAAATATACCCTGAAAACAAGAGGCTCTTGGTATGGAATGGTTTTCCAGTGTATT
This sequence comes from Monopterus albus, assembly GCF_001952655.1. Taxonomy (NCBI): domain Eukaryota; kingdom Metazoa; phylum Chordata; class Actinopteri; order Synbranchiformes; family Synbranchidae; genus Monopterus; species Monopterus albus. Next base: position 4,602,279 of record NW_018127882.1, on the reverse strand, counting down.
GTGACAATTTTTTGTCTGATTCTTGTCTAGCTGGTTGTCCAAAGCTTACTTTCTTAATACAGTGTGAAAAGCTGTATTTTTTGTGGATGTAACAAAATAGAAAAGTAGTCTGCAGCACAATATGTCGTGGACACGTGAAAGCTTTCAGGCATTCTTTGTAGATCATAGCCCACAGCCCTCCCCTGCACATCAGGTTAATGGGCCTTGTGGTATGGAAGGACAAGCATGTCCAGGCTCAAACTGAAATGGTAAACCAATACATTATGCTCGGGGAGCAAAACCATTTTCCTTAATGGTCTTTTCCAGCAAGGCTTACACAAGAGAAACAGTTTCTATCCTCTCAGTGTTTCCTCTCCAGTTCCTCTTCTCTGTGACCATCACAAGGCCTGAGTAATGTTCCTATGCACTTGTTAGCATGTTTTCATGGTAGAAAAATGTTTGTTCTGAGAACTTGCCCCTTTGCGTTTAGTTCTTTTAGTCCAATTACATTTGGCTGGGATTGTGCAAGGAGTTGGGATGAGCAGAGAAATAGATAATTGTTACTGGTGGAGATGAGAATAAGCTAGCAGCAGGTTTTAAAATATTAGCTTAGCCATTGATCTCTGTTTCCTAACAGTTAAAGACACAACCCCCCCACACACACACACAAACATCATAGAGAAACACAGGGTGTTTTTGCTTTTCTATCCTATTGTCAGATAAAATTTGTTTAAAACTAACCACAATGCAAACAGAGTCGGCAACACATTCCACGATTTTACCTTGTGAATCTCTAAGCCCATCAAACTGTATCATGTTGGCCTTCAGAGTGGGTGCCTGCTGGATCAAGTGGCTGATATTCAATCCAATGCATTCACACATTTCCACCAGCTGGGCAATCCAAAAGATAACTAGATTTTAGCTCCCAAGGGAAATGACTATGATGTGTCATTATCTTGGCGCCTCAAAATGAGACTTCCTACACCCAGAATAGCACAGGCCCCTCCTGTCTTGACTACGACACATTCTCCATCTATGTAACCGCTGTGTCCAAGGTCAGCTACATTCAGAACAATCTGAGAAGACATGCAGTCAGTAGGCTTACACGCCATCACAACAGTGTTACTAGGTCTCAAGCAGATACCATTTGAAAGACAATGTATTACTCCTGAAACTTATATTCTGTTTATGGTGTGTGCTCATATTACTCACCAGGCCAAATGTACAGTCCCTGTCTTTGTTTTGATGTTGAACTGGGCAAAAATAAATGACATAAATAAATAAATAAAACAAGTGTATCAGAAATGGTTGAAATACTGTGTACATATTTGAACTTTTGGTTTCTAATTTATAAAAGATAAGCTTTAGCTCTTGGAGTACTTATTTTATTTTTTCCTTTCATGCGTAGCTTTGTGTTTTTATTTTCTATTTCTGTAAAGTGTGTAAATATATCTTTATGATAATAAGTAATATTAAAAATCTTATTTTAAGAAAACACTGTGTCGTGTCATTTCTTTTGGCAAGCCAAAAAAAAAGTTTACAGTTAATGCAAATTAAACAACAACAAAGATTCTACAGCAACACTAGGGGCTCTGTGAGGACACCCGGTTTGGTTTGAGCTAAATCCTTAAGTCAGTATGTTAATATGCTTATAAAGAGGAAATTAAAATGCAAGTATTTAGCAGGTGTATTTCTTATCATAGTCAGTATCGTAGTTTAGTAGTTTTTGTTAGTAGGTTAATATTTCCTTATTGACACTACACATAAAGTACACTGACCTGATGAAGGTTTTTACAGTTCACCCTCAGCAGGATGTGAATGTCTAGAGTAACCGTCATATCAATACTTGTAGACATCTCACTCAAACCCACAAATATCAGCGTCATGCTAGTGCTCAAGGAAATGTCTAGAGATTGCCAATTAGTAGGATTCATCCTCTGGAAACTATTAATGACTGTAGAAATTTTAGTGCCCTGCCCACGAGATGTTCAGCTTTAACTAAGTGTAAACTTTACTTTGTTGATGGTGATAGATGAAAAGACAGATGATCACCACAGTCATTAGGAATCACGCTGTGGGCGCCAGGAATATCTGTACAAAATGTTGTGGAAATCCTTTAAATTGTTGTTGAGATATTTCATTACAAACCAAGAATCCTGACCTGCTCAAAGCACTAAAGGAAAAGTCAGGGGACTGGCAAAGTCAGACAGTTTTCTCCTCTGGGAACCATTATTTTCTGTATAAAATTTCACATCCGTGCATTCGGTGTTTGTTCAGATATTCCAGTCAGGAGCAAAGTGGTGAACCAACTGAACAAACGTCAAATAGGCACTACCATGCCTAACGCCACAAAATATCCATATCCAGCTGACATTATCAAGATACAGAAAAACTGTGCAACGTATTTGACATTCAGTGAAACTGCCCTTGGCAGACACATTTGTCATCCTCTTTGCTCAGCCAAGTAACATCAACAAGCCGACTCACAATTGTTCAATTCAAATGGGATGCTCTCATCACAAAAAACCTTCCTTCTCATTACTCAGCAGACCTGCTCATTCACTGAAAAGTTACTCAGATCTTTTCTGTTTTAATTCAAGAAAACAGATCTTTTAATATTTTACCTTTGTGTGCCTGAACCTGGACTGAAACTCCACAGAAAAAACAGCAACATGTTAACCCGTACCTTCAGTCTTGTATAGAAATTAATTCAGTACACTATGCACATGCCTTTGGAAATGTAAATCAACTCGTCATCTATTAAGCAGCACTGCACCAGTGACAGGTAGGCTTTTGAGAGCTTATAGCGCATACTAAGTGTGCTGCACATTAATGCATCACAGCTGCCGAGCACGCATGGAGACTATGGATATGTCTTGATACACTTCAGTGTTCATACATGACACATTTACATATAATGGAGGGTCCTCTAGTCCTACAGCAGGGTAATCTAAAAAAAAAAAATCCAGCAAAAGGTAAATATGGTCAACAATATTTTTTAATCTACATCAATAATTGTCAGAGTAGCAGGGACAACTTCCTTGTGTGTGTGTGTAACATACTTGGCCAATAAAAGTGATTACCATTATCAATGTACATTTCATATCATTAATAAGTAAGAAAACACAGTGATACATAATTTCCAAGGGCTTGAACTGGGTTTGGTCTGAGATTTAGAAATTATGTTCGGGTTTGACACATAGGTCCAATTTTAGGTTAGATGGTTGGATGGTTGGAGTCACTCTTCCTCCAACCCCCTACCCCCCCGGGACCACTCAAGGAAGTGTCTGGTTAACACGCAGAGCTGACATGTCATGATAGACAAGACGTGCACCCCTGAGCCACAGCAGCTCCCAAAAGACACCCAAGGTTATATCATCAAGCTTGGGTCAGATGTATAATTGGGCTCAGGGTCACTGGGAGGATATGAAGCATGACAATGAGGCTATAGAGTTACAGTTTGTATCCAGTGAGGCATTACTGTGAGGCCAGATGTCCCTTAAAAAAAGAGTTCAATGTCCATCTGCTAGAGCAGCTCCAGTCCTGTTCACTATCACTGCCTGAATGTGTCACTGTGAAGGAGATGTTATGTATATTGGGTTTGTAGTGAGAAAAGAACACAACTTTTAGGGTGATGAGTGAAGCACTGTGGATGATGAGTGTCAGGCACAGTTGCTAATTCTCATGAGGTTCTTTAAAATATTGATATATCCCTTCAGCTGGAGAAAGAGGGAAAGCACATCACACCTATGTGGCTCTATCTATGTACAGTATGTATGCATACCACAGAGACAGACTGCAGGAGTAACATCTGGATTGCTCTTGGTACAAAGTCCCAAAATCAACATCTGCCACATCAGAAAAACATTTACTGCAGTTGGCTCTCCCACAATCCCACCAACAAAGCCCACAGAACCGCTGACAAACCCACAGTGATGGATGTTCCCCAGCTCACTGCTATCGCTCAACCACCTGGACTCCTGGCTCAGATTATACAGATGTGACTGCAAACTAAACACATGTAAAAGGCAGGTGTAGGAAAAGTTTTGATTACATTTTTATAATTTTTTATTATTGTTCTGTACAATAGGGGTGTAACTCAGTGGCCGAACAACACAGCACTAGGCCTGGGTGCAGACCACACTACTGGGCCCTCATCCCATAATTCAATGCCTATAAAAGGGCAGTTGCTTGGGCATACAATGAACCATTTTCATGCATGTAGCCTCACTATAATCAATTATAAAATTACACATATTCACACCAGTAAAAATGAACATCAATCAATGAAAAGGCTATGGACACCGCAGCAGATGCGACATGCACATAAACAAACTGAAAAGGCTATGGACACCGCAGCAGATGCCACATGCACATAAACAAACTGTCAACAGCAAACAGTAACATAGCCATGGAACAATACACACGTAGATGTAAAAGCAAAAACAAGTGCAGTCCAACAAGTATTATGAGCTGATTCAAAAAAGAGTATGTACATTATTAATACTGCCTAATGTAAACACACACAGCTGTGTGTAGCAGCTACCAAACAATGAGTGTACTCACCCATTTAGACGCTATTCTGCTGGCTTTGCTCTATGCAAACTTCTCCATGATATGACTTGGCCAAATTTCTTGGTTTTATCATTTTCAAATGAGGAAAAGTCCAGTCTACTGTTCCATGGTAATGAAGGAGAGACCACGGTGCTGCTAGCCCGAGCGCCATCTTCTGTTTTTAGCTAACGTTAGCTCATCTTTGCGCGCATTTGCTGACAACAACATAGTACAAACCAAAAAAAAAATAATCCAGTTTCTTCAGTTTTGAAAATTCCTATTTCCGATCTCGCTTCTCCTTCTCTTTGCGCACTGGTCTTCTCTTTATATGTCTCTGGCATTTTAAATTAAAACACCAAGCGTTTTTCCAGAAGCTAATGTTCTACATTAGTGAATGCTGAGAGGGTGTGTTTGATTTATGTAACTTGGCGTGGTCCGTGGGTGGTTTAAATGCAGTTACATGTATAGCCTATGTAAAATCGATGATGGTAGCGCGTAATTACTCCCTCAGCTTACTTAGCACTGCTGTACATTATTATTTTTAAATACACATTGAGGGGGTCCGGGCCTCCAGATGGCGCAGGCCCAGGTGCATTCGCCCCCTGATGCGCCACCAGTGTTGCAACTAACGCTCACTTTTCTTTACCAACTGATTAACCGAATATTTTTCACAATTAGCCGTGTAATCATTTGGTTAATGAAAAGGTAGCAAAAAACAAAATTTGAGACACTTGGACCAGTGATGGTTTTTAGTATCACTGTAAAAAAAAAAAAATAAATAAAAGATTTTTTGAGTTCTGACTTTTATCTCAGAATTCTGACTTTTTTTAAAAGTCAGAATTCTGAGCTTTGGGTAAAAATTCTGAGATTAATTCAGAAAAAGTCAGAATTCTGAGTGGAGGGTGGGAAGACATGCATCAAAAATCCATCACTGGACATCATAGGCTAATCATTAGATTGAGTGCAATATTTAGGATAATATGGAGAAAACCTTCTCATGTTTGTGAGCCAAAATGTAAGGATAAAAATCTGATGGCATCTGATATAATTTAAATTAAGTCAGTACATTTCAGTCTAAGATACTGAACTGTTAGCTAATGTTACAATTTTACAGACTGACCGGCCAGGCTTCTTCTTAGTCCTGGATGCCCAGAGATCCCTCTTAAGGTGATCAAAATACTGATATGATGTGTTCTAGATAAGGCACAATGGATCAGATCATGTTTTGGATCAGGAAACCAAAACAACCAAAGTATGATTAAAAACTTACAATTTTCAGCACTCATTTGTTAAATCACTTAGCGAAGTTGTTTGTGAGCCTAAACATAATGAAACTTTGACGTTTCATAATTGTAACAGTAAGTTTCTGACTGTTTCTGTGGTGACAAAAGTACGTAAAGCTTGCCAGTGCAAAGTATGATGCTGTTAATATTGGCGTGAACACACAATTGCTTTGTCTGTATCTTTGCACTGCTATTGTGCATGAAGAGTTAGAGAATGATTAATTTATAAAGAAACAGTGGCAGTAAAACTGTATTTCACACTATGATGTTTAAACCTTGCGATTAATCCACAGTTCACATGCACACAGAACTGCTGAAGGGGGGATCCTTACAAATCATGATTCAGCTATGACCTGTTACACCAGTAGTTCGAAAGTATAACTGAAAGATACAGATTATTATTCACTAGGCCCACACTAGTGGTATCTGTCAGCTACCAGATATCCAGCTATGTACAGGACAGGAATCTGTGCAAAGCTACCTGGCAGGTAATGTTAGATCGTACAGTCGCCCATATTGACCAACTCACTCTCACTCTCTTGGTCTTTTTTAAGCAAAAAGAAGCAATCCTGACCAACCTTTTTAATATCAAGATGGCACAGACAGATATTCCTTTGTATAACAAACTATCATTTAGTGAGTATTGATCCTGGACTTGACTGGGTGCAGGGAGACTGCAGTGACAGGACATTTTGTGCTTTACAAGTGTCATTGTCACAGCCTCTGCTCTGGCTCAATCCCAAAGCTTCTGACAGAAAGTACATGCACAATTCTGCATCTGCTTCTGAGGTGAACACAAAACAACCTCCTGACTGCAAACAGCCTTGAAACAGGTATGAAGCAAGAACAACAGTCTGTGTAATGCACCTCAGCTGTGTTAACACCAGCAGCTCTGCGGTGGCGACGGATCACTGGAGTGGTCATAAAAACAAAGTCAGCACAAACACAGGACCGGGGGACAGCTGAAATGTAAAACTGTGACTGGGGGTGCATATAGAAAACAGAACTAGTGGCAACACAAGCTGCCCAGAGTTTCCCCTCAACTGTACATGTGTTTGAGATTTATGGTCATTTTAAACTTCCCCTACTCAGTATGAAAACATGACATTGTTGTTTAGTGACTTTGCACCTTTATCTGAACTTGAATCTCTTGTCAGTGAGCTGAGACTTCCCTCAGGATTATTCAATAAACTGTGCATCTTAGCTTCATTAGCTTTAGCTCACAGACCCAAAACAAAGCAAGTGCACCAGTGCACAGACTAATATAATCAGGGTCATAACTTTCCCATCGTTAGACTGTTACACATCGATGATGGATGGACTTAGGCCATAAACTGTTAGCTTTTTCAAGTGTCCACTTTTGGAACCAAGAGGACACTTCCTTTCCTGTTAGACAGTAAAATGCTGGCACCTGTCATCGTACTTTCTATTGTTTGGATGTTTGTAACATTACAACTTTCTCATGCCTTCCTATACATTATACTTTTAATAAAGCATCCAGTTGTCCTTGAGGTTTTCTGCACTAGTCCTTTCTTTAACGACGCTACATACATGATGTGCTCAATGCTAGGAAGTGAGCGAGCAGATCACAGGGATGTCCGCCAAACTGACATGTTTATTAGCTGTGTGATGGGGTAGATTATCTAATTAAACATCCTGGATTTTGGAGAGATCAGTGATGAGCTCGTTTCAATGTCATGTAAGTAAAACCCACTGCTCTTCTCCCCTCACCAGAGCATTTAAACAAACAACTTGATGCTGATCAAACTGTGCAGTGTTATTATCTTGTTGAAGCCAGTTTAGAGGCAGCGTCTCTGACGGCTGAGCAGACCCTGTCAGGAAGGCGTCACTTTGCTCCGTGGCCTGCTATGCGACCACAGACAGTTCAAACTTCTTTGCCACATGGACACTCAAGAGAGAAACATGAGTCACTTGAATACCCTCAAGGTATTTCCCTGATCTGCCAAGGGGTTCAAAGAAGTCAAGTCTGTTGAGAGATGTTAAATGTTTTTGTCTGGGTCTGCTGAAAACATTTAGAAAGCTATAATGTAATTCAGTGACCAAATTTATTTTTATATATACTGTATATAATCCCTCCATGACACTTGACTTAGGTAAAATATTTTCACTAAGATGGATGCTTTTCCAGAGGTTTTTTATTGCTGTTTTTTTAACTTACTACCATATTTATGAGTGATGCATCCTCACTTAAACAACAAACAAAAACACACAGCATGTACAAGACTAACATGCGCTGCTGACTAGTACATGTGAATGCACAAATTACATTCTCCATTCAAAAAACATTTTATTCTACAGTAGATTTCTTCATTTATTCATTTCATTTTCCCTAGTTAGCTGTGGATTTCACTCCAATTTTATTCAAGTTATAATTTAGGCAAGACATCAAAGTGTCTAATGTCTAATAATGTTTTGATTATAGTTGTTAAATTAGGGGAAAGAAGAGATTATGCAAAAATTGGTACGTTTTGTGTCAAACTATTATGCTCCAATTTATGATCACACTTTCATTCAGCTCCTGCAACAAGATGCAGGTTTGCATTTTTTATAAAAATGTTTAAGCTAATTAAGATGAAGGATTATTTGACCAGTGTTGGAAGCTTCGTGGAAGATTGTGTGTTTTCTAAAAAAAGAAAAGGAGCAAAGTTTCATTAATGCATTTTCTCCCATTTGCCTGGAATTTGGCAAGAGAATGTTATTGTAAAACAGCTCAAACAACAATGATTCAGCATACCATGGTCATGGTGCTACTGGATTTCTGTTCCACTTTAAATAACAAAGAGAAAACCATAACTGATTGCAACCGGAGCTGGGACTGAGCCATTCTAAGGGAAGACAATGATGTCGTGACACACACTGACCTATAATTGCCAACAGCAGAGTGCTGAGGGAGGGTGATTGGCTGGCTCTTAGGTTCCAGTGGCCTTAGAGGATAAGAGTCATCATGCACAGGATCAGCAAATCACTGTCAGATGCCCAGTGGCCAGACCAGTCTAAACCAAAGCTATTTTCCCTTCAGCATCCAAAGGTTTACAGAGAATAACAAAAGCAAAATGGTTACAGCAAAATAGGAAGAATCTTTTAGACAAGTCTCAACAAAAGTCAAATTTTATTTGTATAGCTGAATATCACAAGTAACAAATTGACTTTACAATCTGTACAACATACAACACCCTCTGTTTTTAGACCCTCAACTTGAATAAGGAAAAACTCCCCAGAAAACCCCCCAACAGTGCAAGTCTTAGAAGAACCAAGTGTGTTAGAAGAGAGAGCTTTTTTAAAAAGTTTTATCTTTGCACACTACTGTCCAATAATGACTGGCTCGAGCACATAGAAAAGTAACATAATACATGATAAGAAGTAGAGCTTAAAAAATGTTGGCTCATGAGTTTCATTCATTCACAAAATTGTACGTAGATACATTGTAGATACATTAGCATGGACACTGAGACATCAGTTATCAAAGAAGCATTTGGGCAATGTCCAGGCATTTCTAATCTGCCAACTCAGATTAGGTGAACCCTTGTTAAACCATAATAGCAGATTTCCTTAAATCACTGCCAAAACTCCACCATTTAACATGCTTTTAAAGATGTTCTAGAAAACTGTTCCTATTAGCCTGTCAGGCAGTTTCTGATGTCTTAATGCAGGTCAGCTCGCAGACCTGCAGCTGCACAGAAAAAGACAGACTTCGGGGGAAGGGGGGGGAATAAACCTGGAATCAGCAGCTCTCCCTCTGCCTCCTTTCTTATCTCCTCGCACAGCCAGATGAAAAGCACATCAACAGCACTTGCAGATACAGCTGAGCTTTCCTGGCATCTCTCCCCCTGACTACAGGGAGATGAGTTTGTCCTCCCATCTACACTGCTGTTTAAAGCCCAACACATATCAAGTAGCAGCAGCAGCAGCCATGAGCACATTTAATTCTACTAATTGCATCAGAAGCAGCAGACAGAAGCTTGTCCATAGTCACTCAAGCCATATAGGAGCACACATTAGACCTCTACATAAGAGTGCAAGAGAGCCATATGCAAATGTCAGAGAGTTGTCCTTGCCTCTACATTCCCACTAGAGCAAATCTGCACTTTTCCATTTCTCCTTCAGGACATCAATTGATTAAAAATTTAACATACTCTATGGCAATACAAAGCTTTTGAGAGAGTCTCGGCTTGCAGGCAATAGATGTAGCCGAATCCCCACTGTGCATCAAAGTCGTCTTTTCAAATAATTATCTCCACTGAATCACTATCAAACAAAACCCCTGAAGACTTCTCTCTTCTACTGCTGTTTTTCTTTTAAATCTCTGCGTCCAAATATAGTTGTGTGAACTGTATCTGTATGTGTGTGCAATGAATATTTTATGTATGTGTGGTAGGTGACATCTCTGGCTAACATTGCGTGTAAGGCTGGTAAAGACAGACATCAGCAATGTACTGTACAAAGCACACTGACCGTGGATGCCACAGGGAGACTCAGTGGAGATGAGTCATTAGGTCCAGAGGCTGGAGAAAATTATCAAGGGCCAGCAGGTTAATGCGGAAAAGAGCACACGTTTCTTTTTATATGAGATGTGCTTCCACTTTTTGATAGTGGTTGAATACAGTTCTTCTAACCTGTGTCTGATAAAAATGAAAAATGAAGAAAGTATAATTATGTCATAATTTTTATGCTGTAGGCCACTTAAAGGGTAAGGCCACTGATTTTCTTTCTTTGTTTCTTTCTCTTTTTGCTCTTCTCCACAAATCTCATATAAACACTAAAGCCAACAAAGATTTTCATGTACTCACTCATGTCTGTGAATCCAGAACCTGGTTTTGCATATTCATACAGCAGGACTTTGCTGTTGCTGGGCTTACCTGCATACTGTACATGGGCGGAACCAAGGGAGGCCAGAGGTGGCAGTCCACACAGACCCTCACAGATCTGTGAAGATGATGAAAATTTTTATGCCACTAGATCATAGTGGACATGCAGATGTGCAAAGCATGAATAGCCCTTTACAGGGCCGGCCAGTTTACAACAACCCCTACCCTTTGGCACAATGGTCTAGGCTAAAATTTCCCACCTAATTAGAGCTCTGATCTGCATGGCTAAAAATTAAACAAGCTAATGTTGATGTACGTTTGAGTTTTGATGGACTGCAGAAACCTTTTCTGCTTAGGAATGAAACAACATGTGGAAAAGTTATAGCACAATCAAACCATTGCAGATCTACTAGCCATTAGTTTGGTAACGCTTAGCTAGGAGCTAAAATTTGCTAACAGCTACTATAAGTGATAGATATTTATGATACAAAGATAACACTGAATCACAAAAACATTCACTCAGAAGTCGACTGCTATGAAATTTCCTTTTTTGTCTATCTTTGTTATTGAAATAACATTAGCGTCAACAGTTAGCAGTTTCCTTCAGAGAAAGGCAAATGACTAAGCATCGGAAGTAAAGGCTGAAGTTCAAGCACCATCCTGTATCACTGGTAACAGCTCTTTCACAACAGAGAAAGGTGTTAGAGGTGAGCTCTGGAAACAGAACTGTAAGCAGTGGGAATTTTTATGCTAATGAAGCTTTTCACAACTTCCCCACATAACACCTAAGATTCAGATATGATTCAGAGTGAAGTGGAAGTTTTACATGAAATATTGTAGAACACAACATAAAACAAATCCCAGTCTTATTTCATTTCAATTAAATTAAAACAAAATCATTTCTGATAACATGTAAACTGTACCTATTTAGATTTTTTGTGACCTCTGCGTTATTGTTTTTATTAGGTTTAGACTGTTCACACAGAAACAGATAAGAAGCCTGTATATTAATGCAACCGAAAAATTAATTAGTTAATTTTGATTCAGCAATGCTTGGTAAACAAGATAAATAACACTTGTTAGATTTTTTGTGACCTCTGCGTTATTATTTTTATTTACAGTTTACTCACTTGCCACCAAATATAAAGACTGGCAGCAACTGGATCTGAACATTAGAATCTTTATTTCTACTGAATGTCAGAATAACCCAGTCTGAACCAGACCCAGTTCAACTTGGTCCAATCAGTCGTCACATCCAAACTGGCTCCACATTTGTAATGTCTTTCTGCTTTAACTAGACTGATTAGATTGGCATTAGCCTTGAAGACCCCAGGCTCAAATACACAAATTCTTCCATGGTTCTGAAATAAAACAGAAAACAGACATCCATTGAAAACTGTCTCCTTTGCTGATTTATAATCCAATTTACACACAAGGCAAAGAACTGGAGGGAAAAATGTCAGCTAAACTTAGATGAGGTGAGTTTATGGTAAACTGTGGCTCTGTTCTGAAACCAGTACTGGACTTTAAAAGAACTCTTAATCAAAGTATAACACATTATTATATAGATTGTTAGACTGCCACATTATTAAACAGATTTGCTTTTGAAATTGAGCTTTTATATTCACTGATCATGCACGAGGCTAAATTGTTCCTATAAATCAGGCTGTGGGTGCTGGGAGCACAGTGCACCTAGTGACACCTAGCCAGGATATGTTCCTACCTTTCCTGGAGAACATCTGCCTGCAGCAGGTAAATAATAGAGCAAAACCCCCATGGATCAACCCACAGCCAACCAATCACCTGTCAGAACAACACAGCAGGGGAAGTCTCTGAGGCATCCAGTGTACACATGGACTGATAAGGAGGACAGTGGATCAGGGACGATGTGACATGACTCAGATCTCAAAAGTTCAGCTGTGTGGGAGTCACACACACAAACACTGAGGAAAAACCACAAACAAGTACACACACAAAAATTTCAGGACTCTCCTGATTAATGACCCTCACCGATCTCATGCTATATGTTAAAGTGAGGTAAACATAAACTTTAAACACGGAGGAGTTGCATTTTATGACCTCAGAAAGCACGATGAAAAAAGTGTACATACTTTTGACCATTATAAAAGCCCAGACTTGTACCTCGGTAGAGTTGGCCCACACCGAACCATTCAATGAACAGCTACTCCACTCATGTAAACATGACCTTTGTTAGAATAACACCAGACTGAAAATTTTAAAAAGTAATCTCAGTCCAGAGGGACTCTCTATAGAACCAGACCAGGCAATTTGAAAATCCCCAAATTGTATGTGTGTGCTAAACACATGGCTTAGCAGAGATTGAGAAAGAAAGTCAGCAGCACATTCTCAGGTTTGGTTCAAAGGTAAATCATGGGTCTGTTTGGCTCAGTGGACTAGAGGTGAACACTATGCCTTCCTGTCATGATGGGTTCACAGCCAGCTCCTGACCTCTGCTGAACATTATGTGTTTCCTTCCTGAATTTCCTGTCAGGTTCTACTGAGTACTATCTAGTGAAGTAGAGGCTTCCCTGTGTAGTACTGACATCTGGGCTCCCTTGTACATTATTTCTGATGATATGGGTATGCCTTGATCAGAAGACATCTGCTATTATTCATTGTTGTGCAGCATGAAAAATCATAGTGACACTGTGGAAAATGCAGTGAAGCAATCCATAACAGAAAAAAAGCTTAATTTTAGCTTTTATCAGAGTCTCTTTCATTTTTAGAAACATTGTACTGGGTGTATTACACTAGTCTTCTCTCACTGTCAGTCATGGAAGAAATTAAGGTCGCCTTCAAGAAATACTCTCTTAAAAACATGTCATCTTTATTGTCGCATCTAATTTCAAGGAAGGCTGGCAGCATAAAGTTTTCAAATTTAAAAACATGGAACTGAAAGGTACATAGAGTACAACAAGCAAAACCCCGTCTCCTCAAAATTTCTTTGTATACAGCTAATTTGATTTACCAGATATGTGTTTGAGGAAATGTAATTATTACTGTGTGGATTATGTTCAGAGGTAATGTTTTTTAAGTCACAGAACTGATACTTTCTTGCGCTGCACAGAAGATTTAAAGAAGTGGTGCAGGATTTTGACACCATAGACTGGGAGTCACATGCTGATTAAGGTTTAAGAGGAAAAAAATAACAATTTCCATGGGGAAAAATTCAGGTCTTGGTTACATTTTGGAAAAGTAGATGTTGTGTCTCATGGTTCAAGTCACTTAACCTTATCAGTATAGACCATGGTCCTAGGAGATACTACAAGCAGATATTTTTGTGTTGATAAAATAAGACAAAGACATTTTTAAAATTTATTTCAGTCCTGTATGGAAAAAATGGTAAGAAAATTGAACCAGGCAACACAATGCAGCATCATCTGGTTGCTGCACCCACCAGTGACATATAAGCACACACTGCTTGTAGAATAATGTCATACCTCTACTCTTTACCTCACATTGGTGTGATGAAAGATAAAGTACTTGCTGCTGTAACATTCCTGGTGTGAATTCCTGTATGACAATTTGCCTCCATAGCAGTTTTCTGTTAGTGATGGACAGACTGCGACTGACTGACATTGCCTTCTCTATGAACCATGCCGTTAGCATGCCGCAAAAACATATTTGCTGCTACAAATTAGTCATGTATATAAAAGTACTTTCTAGACAACGGGGTTGTGCTCAGAGGTGCTCAGCAGAGCACGTCTGCAGGAACAGGGGTTTCAACTCAAATCCAGGGTTCTGCATTTGAAGGGCCTCTTTTAGTTGCAGCTAATAGCTCTGTCAGAATATGTTAAGATACACTTTTCAAGCTGCACTCCACTCCAAACTCCAAACCAAAAACAGTAAAGTTCTGACTGCACTGAAGTGGAAATAACATCATGGTCACAGCTTACTAGAAACACAGACTACAATGACCTCAGTCGCTGGCTGCTCTCCACAGACCTTTCGCCGTGTGCCAACAACACAACTCAAAAGACAACAAAAGAGGCACTCGAACAAACCTCTGGCTCTTTGACACAGTCAGCATCTCCTGAAAAACAGTGCAGCTCTGTGCTTAGCCTGGATATTTGACAGGATACTCCCCACATTAGTTAGGCTTCATTTACAGTCCAGACAATACTGTATATGAAACCACAACCACAACTGAGGCGGCTGCTGGCTGTGGTTTTAACAAACCAGTGTTTATTTTTCAGACTATTAATAGCCACTTATTACTTCTCTAAATGTTTTTATACCAACAAACAATCTAAATTACTTTCTGTTTAGGGTTAGAATTTACAGTACATTTCATATAAACAAAGGCATGTTCATCTGCATTTCTATGCAACAACATCTGTACCAGAAATATTTTAGGATAGAAAATGCTCTACATTTAAAGGTCCTTCACCTTAATTGCACTACGTACATGGTTAATGATTTTTGACTATAAATCACAATATCATCATTATATTTTTTAACAATTTTTGAAACAAGGTCGCTTCAGGTATTTCTGTTCTTTCAAGGTCATTTCATTTTCAGCATGAGTAAAATGTCCCTTTTACAGTGTAGTTACGTTTAAAGACTCTGACAACATCTAGTCGATTGCCCCTCTGTGTAACATAAGGCATGAGGGGGGGAATGTAAAACATGTTAATGAGCACGGATGGCTCTTGAATGCCACATATCAACAGATCCTTGAAATGTGTTTTGAAACAGCTACAAGATGAGGGAAAGACAGAATCCTGAATGCTGGTTTCAATTCCAGGTCCCTGGATGAAAACATGACAACACAGAGGATGAAATGAATATGACATACATCACACCTGCTTCAGAGATACAGGCGTTATTAAAAGTAAATACAATAAATCATTTTTCCATTTCTTCATAGATCACTTTAAGCATTAATAACAGTAACCTTTTGGTTACCTAGATGTTAAAAATATTTCTGCCTGTTGAATCATTACACAGTCAAGCTATTAATAAGTCACTGATAAAAGGGTCAAGTATTTCTCACTTTCTCTTAATCCATCAAATCTGTAGTTGTAGATGTTAACAAGGCACTGATGAATGCTGTCACGCAACCTAGCTTAGCATAGCTTAGCTTAGCTTAGCTTAGCACAGCACAATGACTGGAAAGAGGAGGAAACAACTAGTCTGCCTCAGTCTAAATTATAAAATATATATTTCCCAAAATGTCAAGTATTCCTGTAACAACACAAGTACAGTTTCTACCTCCTGCCATCACACATGTTGTGCAGCACTGTGCACTGGACTGACCTGCACTCTATAAATATGAGATCTGGTATTTCCATTATAATGTAGCTCTATCTGTCCACTAAGCAGCAATATGGACATACATACAGACTGGACCTCTTCTTATACATAATAAATGGAAGACTTGTGTATTGGGAGACAGATGTTTATGCAGTTACCATAACAAGGCCTGTCCTTTAGTGAGGGAGCAGCAGAAGTGTTGCATGATTCACATCACCCTTTCAGAGTCATTAGACATCTTTGCTTGTGTCAATCACTGAAATACCATCCTCTCGACAAAATGGGTTCACACATTTGGGAACAAGGATACATAGAGCAAAATAGACACAATTTATTTTTACAAAAATTGCCATTTCACCTCAAACCAGCAAGGGAGTTACTGATAGCTTCTGCACATGATGAAAAATAAATATTCCCACAAATGAGAACTACATTCCACTGACACAGATACGCTTGAACTTCAGTGCACGTTAAGGTTTCCTTTTCTGCAAGGTATTGTACATCCTAAAACATAATACACACTAAAAATACATTTTTTCATAGAAATAAGTATAAACACATAAACCTGGACCGAAAGAGGAGTTTCCTTTGTTTCTATAGTTATCAGGGCCTGTGATACATCCACAAGAATTCACAAGGACATTGTGTGGCCATATTTAAGGAGGCCATGGCTCTTATTATCAATTAACTGGGTTATTATTCTCTTAACTCAGGGAGGCAGCACACATGTGCTGTTAGGTTTGCAGGATACTTTGATGACTGCTAATAAAATACTTTTTTAGTTCTACCATTCACAAGCAATTTCCTATAAAAGTTGTAGTGTATCCAGGTTTTTTGTTAATTTCACTGTACATAGTTTTATATACCTGAGAATAATTAGAAGCATGTATATTGTACTCTGTAATGTTAATATAATGCTCAAGGCTAGTGGCAAAAGAAGAAGAAAATATGCACTTCTGATATACTGTGCTTGGAGTTGGTCAATAAAATCAGGGGCTTCAGCGCTCTGAAATCTTTAAGGTGTAGATCCGGCACTCTGTCTGGCCCTTCTCCAAACATTTGTCTTCATCTTCAGGATGGCTGCTGGCCCTGGCCTTGCCACCAGATCCTCACTGCTTGTTTGATGATTAAATGCAATTTGATTTGCTGGGCCATGTTGTAAACTTCCTGTGCGGTTCCACCGTCAGGTCTGTGTTCCACACCGCTGCTCCCCAAAGGCCTCGCGTGAACACCATTATTATCCCTGCAAATTAGCCCAGTTAACCTGCCTCTGCTCCAGCTCACTCTTTGTTAACCCCTCATTTTTCACCGTGTCTGAACCATGGACTAAAAGACTGTAGAAGCTGGTTCCCCCTTCCCCCATTCAGGCAGATCCTAACCCCTGAGAATATTAAACAGCACAAACTGCCGGAATGCTTTGGCTAAATTAGCAGCAGATGTTGTTGAGGGGATTTGGTGGTGAAGTGTTTTGTCTGCAAAGTGAGCTGTAAAACATCGCAGGCCTGACAGGTCCTCTGGTGAGCCTCTAAGGTGAAATGGCACAAGGGCAATATAGTCCTGTAGTAGCTCTACTTAGCTTCACTGATGGCTGAGCACTCAGCATCCATTTAATGGTCACTGAAGAAAGGCTTCAGGAGACAAGCTGAACAAATAGGCTACTCTGAGTTGGACTATAGCAAAGATTCAGAGTATTTGAGCTGTCCGCCCATTTGTGAATAATGTTGCAGGACATTCCACAATTAATTGGTGGAAAAACATATATAATACCACAACATCATCTCAATTTGGTCCATATGTTGTTGTCCTTTACTTGACACTAAGAGGTTTTTGTCAAGCAAGACAGGCTCCAATTCAAGATGTGGAAATCAGTCAACTTACAAGCAGATTACATTTTAATGTAAAATATAATTTAAAAAACCTACATGTGATCCTAGAATGGAAAATGTTGCTTACCTGCCAGTCATGTCAGTTTGAGGAGAAGCAGGCCTGAGATGTTTGTGTGTCTGGGCAAAAAATGAATAACTGCCCGTGTGCAAAGAAAATGATTTCGTAGTTTCTTCCAAATTTTAAAGCAACCATTGCTCTGGGCCACGACTTGCCGACATAAACTGTGACACATGTGATTTCTTACTCCCAGCCCAAATTATGATAGTTTGGACTAGTTGTGCTCTGGTTCCAAGTCTTCAGAGGCACAAGAAGAGGAATTGGTTGAGGGTTTAAATAGATGGCAAGAAGAATAAATATTTTCATTGAATTTCCAAAAGCAAAATAATGCGGTCCCAGTACATGATCTCATTAATTATTTAAAACTGCATTATTAGCATTTAGCATCTAAAAATATTTCCCTCGGGTGCTGGTGTAGACCAAAACAGATGAGTCAAAGTTGGATGAACATTCATTAGATGGACAGAAACATGGCTATATATGCTAATGCTAATGCCGCTCTAAGTCTACAGGATATGTAAACAGGCAAGTTTTGCTAATATGTTTGGCTTATCAACTTAATAAGATGTTAACATGTCAGTGCTGCCCTTAAGGAGGTAAAAACCAAAACACATTTTTGGCCAAATTTTATCTAAGCAGATTGTGGTACATAATAAAAAATTGAAGACCCTTTTGGTGGTCTGCAAATGCACTTACAGTATGATGTTGTAAGTTAATCCTACACTGTATAAGAGAGATCAGTATGTACAACCCAAAATCAGAAAAAGTTGGGATAGTAACTGCAAACAGTTGGCTCTGTGTAAGCCCTAAGTGGATGATAAAGTCACTAGGCCTAAAACGACACTAACATGCTTTAAAAAGATATGAGAGCCACTGCAGCGGAATACAATTCCTGGCTGCTTTCTCCTGTGTTCTCTGTAGCCCAGACCTTTGTCCATTTCCTTCCAGCACATCTTGTGAAGCTGATTAATTGAACAATTTGGGACTAAAATAAAACGCTTATCAATTTTGGCTGTGACTGTGTGAAAAAAGCTGCTTTGCTTTATTTACTGATCCCAGCTCAAGGTACTGAAGCATTTGCCAAGAAGTAAATGTATCAAAAATTAACATAGCTGGGGGATCAAGATGAAAAGTGCCATGCTGGTGGTATTTGCCACCTGCTTTGGGACAGGTATAAGGGGATTCAAGGGGTAAATGTGAGGTCACAACTGTCAGCAGTCTCTTAGTTATATGGGCCAAATGAGATTGTAGATACAACAACTACAGTGATGACATGATGGGGGACTCGGGGCTTATGCAGTCACACCACCACCACCACCTTCATTCAACATTGCATGGCATATAACTCTGTGTGAGGAGGCGTGTATGTGTGAGTGTGTAAACATTCCTTTAAGCAGTTTTCTCTTGGGACTCTGGCCCTGTTTTATGTGATGCTCCCACAGAGGAAGCCTGTCCATGACCCCTATGACAAAGAGGGATGCCCACTTCCTGCTAGCCTTAGGCATGCCAGTCCTGCCTCAGGGGAGAGGGGCCCCATAATTTATTATCTGTTTCCCTCTTGTTAAGGAAATACTTTCTCAATAACTCTTTCACCTTTGTATATTTTTACTGTTCTTATTTTCTTCCTTGATTCAACCTTGTTCTCTCTTATTTATTTGCTTTATAAACACCAGCTTGGTTTGTTATGTCCAAGCTGCCATGAAGAGACTTAAAAAAATTACTTTTGTCCTCACTGATGACAATGTTTATTTGTCTGAGTGAACCTGAAGGCATATGAGTATTTTGGGGATACCTATGTATAGGTGACAGCTGAGCTGAGTCATACAGCTGACCTGAGTTACCATTACCTCTGGCCTTAATCAGATTCCTCTGCAGATATGTCGATTGATACAAGGAGCTCAGATGTCATAATTTATCAACCTGGCCCTGCCACTCTCAATGAAAAGGCATTCCT
>NW_018127882.1:4521693-4582440 GCF_001952655.1 Monopterus albus | reverse complement strand
GTCCACAGCATATGTTGTGTGAAATGGTTTCTTTCAGCACAAACCATCGGTGCAGTAATGCTGAAACATTCAGTCTAACACCAAAAGGTCCAAATTCTCATTTATTTCCCATGGTGACTTCCTTGTTTGTTGGTGTTGGTCAGGTTTTGCTGCCTTCTCAACCACCAGTCCACAGAAAAAAAAGAGGTCAAAGCACTGGATAATCCCTGATCCATGACTCAGCTTTGAAAGACTCTGCCTTCAAGGATTCTCAGAGCAGAAATGCCACAGTCCAGCACGGGGCCACTTAGTGCCACTGGCCAACTCTGAGGGGATAACGCACATTCTTCTCAGTTGTCAAGGAGGTGTGATGGGGGCAAAGGAAAACAGAAGAGGACAAAGGTCACCACACTCACAAATATCAAGAGTCTTTGAAATACTTAATTGAGTTATAAAAGAAGCTGGGAAAAACCAGTGATGTGAATCCAAACACAAGTCATTCTAAGTTTTTGCTTTTTTCAGAGCACATCTGGATCTTGACACTCTGATAGCCTGTTTGTTTACACTGTGTATTTGGCAGGAGTTAGGATGTCATGAGTTTTTTTGTCATATCTTACCCAGAGAGCATTTTCCTTAACTGGGTGACTGACCTATTTATTGCCATTATGAAGATTGACGTTTTCGACCAATATTGTATTGTATGCTCACAACTTTGTGTTATTTTTAAAGCTGTTTTTATAATTATTCCGGTAATGAGTCTTAATCCTTTCTACTTGTATGAAGTGGCTTTTGTTATTTTTGGATGTTTAGATTAGGTTGTTGATCATATTTTGATCTTCAAGGGCAAAATACATTTCAGATCTGCTGCTCCCTTAAGAACTAGACCTCTGAGGACATCTGGGAGAGATTTGGTTTCTGCACCCAGAGTCAAAACTAAACATGGAGCATTCAGTTTTTATTCCCCACATATCTGGAACAAACAGAAAACTCGAGGTATGTTCCCAGTCTTAGGTCTTTTAAATCGGGCGTTAAGATTTTAGTTTGCTGTTGCACTCTATCAAATCAAATTTAAAATATCATCTATTTTAAGCTTTTAAATCCTATTTACCGGTATGTTTGTTATATCGTGTGTCTTTTATATCTTGCTTTGAAGTCATGTTTTATGAGAAGCACATCTACATTGACATTACATTGAGGTAATTATTTAAAATTTCTATTGTGCATAATACTGGAAATTCACCTGAATGAACCTTAAAAATATTTCTTATTTGCAAAAACTGTGCAAAGATTAAGAAAGGTCCAGTTGGCCTGGTGCATTTTCTTGATTTCCGTGTGGTCCACCACATTTCCTCAAAAAATGTGTACACACCACTCCTAGAGAAAGATAATTACTCGCCTTTGTCTTAAATTTTCTCAAGATATTTCCTGTTTATCACAAGGCAAAGACAGTGCAGTCCCATGAGACTAGGAATGCTGTGTGGTTTATTGGCTTTGTATTTGAGAGATGCTGATTGGAGCAATGAGGAAAAACCAACCCCCTCTTGTCTCTCTCCTCTGAGGTCTTGACTGAGCTCTGCAGTCCTAAGAAAACAGACACAGCAGCTTCCGCCTGAGCCGGCCATGTTTCATGTCAGGCCAACTAAACAAGCCACCCAGCTCCTTCTCCAGACACTGAACTCAGTTATTACAGAGACTAACTCCTCATCACCACAAGGTCACTGAGTGTGGCTGATCTAATCTGATCTGTTATTAGTAGCATTTTTCATCTGTGTGGCACATCTAACAAGCTTTTGAGACCGTTAATAGCTAGGGAATGTTCAGATCTCACGTTAAGCATGAAGATGAATGAAAGAAGGATCACAGAACATAAATCACTCTGCCTTTGGCACAGTTTTATAACATGGGGAAAGTCTTAAAAATGAAGATTCACAAGCTGTTCACTCACATTGGAAAAGAAATCACAGAGTATGTGACCTCTCAAGCAACTAGTTTTATTTCATTTAAATCTAAATCACATTCTCATGCTTGTGCAGAAGCAGGAACCAAAAATGATTTATCACAGACAGCATGTAGAAAACAAGGAAAAGATTACAGAGGAGCATCTTATCAAAGGCTTATTTCTGAAATGACAGCAAATTGGGACATTGCTTTCTAAAGAAGGAATAATAAATCACACAGGGTTTTCTTGTAGAAAAATCCAGGTGCTTGATTTGCAAGAGCTATAGAAAAACAACTTCATGAACCATTTGAAAAGCAAACAGTTAAAAGTAAAACCAACAGGGCTGCATGACTGTAAAAGCAAAAGAGAGGCAAGATGCTTTTAGTTACTAATGAGAAAGAGAAAGAGCTGTCAATATGTTTGTTAACAGTGAGGGGTCGAGGGTTAAGAGCTGGTAATCTGAGTGATGGACGAGGTGGTATCAGAAGGGGATTGACTCTACAGAGTCGCACGGTTTAGCTTGTGTGTGTGTCTGTATCTGTGCTTCTGTGTGTGAGAACAACAAAGAGAAGACTAAACTTTTATGAATCAGTGAGCTGGTAAAACTGAAAACCCATGCAAGGAAAAGTCCCAGCCAGACACTAAATGTATACAGAGTCATCACAGAGCCCCTGCCCTCCCACCTGTTTTAGACAGCTCCATCCTTCTTGGAGTCTCAGGGTCATCTGCCAGCAACCGATTATCAATGACCCGACTTAGGCCTCAAGACGGCATTAATCTGTCAAGATAAGTTTACATCTGCTGAGATTTTTGTGTTGAGCTTTGTGTTAAGCTTCATCCAAGTGCTGATGTGGGTCTGGTTTTTGTGTTTTTCTTTTGACTGTTTTCTAATCCATATGTGGGGAAGCATCTAGCCACACTCCAGACTCTTCGGTGTTGAGTCACAGGTTACACGGCCTCTCCTCCTCTTCCTCCACCAGACTCCTAGATCAGAGATATTCATAACTACATATAGGTGAACAAGTGGATGAAGTCACAGGTGGTGGTGCTAATCAGCTGTGATTTACTGAAGTTCAAACATTATTTTTGACCTGGGAAACAACAACTGTCACTACCTGTGTCTGTCTGAGCGGTCAAAGTGACTCAAAAGAATAAAGCTTTGGGTCAGAAAACCCAAACAATGAGCTGAAAGATGCTATCAAGCTCAGTGTTGATTTGATTTGATTTGATTTGATTTGATTTATTCTTTCAAGCATGTAAAGACAGTTGATATATCGACACACATAATTTTACACATATCCAACAAATGCTAATCCAATATCAATTTGCTTATACCTAGTACATGCTTGAATGGAGTAGGAAGAAATCAGACTGCCCAAGTGTTGCCATGGGCAGTCATTTGATTCACTGATTAATGCTGCTTTCAAATCCAACCTACAGTCAACCAGACTAAATGTACACTTATCTAAGCAGGCTTGTCATGATTTGAGCTACTTGTTGCTGCGTCATGCAGCAGTATGAGGATAAATTACAGTGTAATATGGTTCACATTAGCAGTGAGCAAAAGCAGTGAGCATCAGCCCGTGCTGCTCTGAGATGCTTTCACAGGCGATAAGCTGCCCAGTAATGGCAGCTGGGGGTCATTATGGTCTGTTGTGTAGACAGTTTGCCACGGCATGGGGAGAATAATAACCACCATTTTCATTTCTTATTCATGGTTTTAATCACGGATGACAAAACATCCAGTAAATAAAGGATGGGGGGTGTTGGGGGGGGAGCTGGCATCCACTGTATGCCTTTCCTGTACCTGTCTTTGGGACAGTCTGTTGTGTAAAGCGAGGGAATGAAAACTGTGGCGAATTTGGAAATGTGTGTAAGGGGGGATTGACATTAACAGGCTGGCATGGAGAAAAGCTGGCAGAGGCCCAGCACACAGCGCTGACAGTGTGAGGTCCTCTTTGCCCATTCTAATGAGCTACTGAGGGTTGGAGCTCAGGCCTGCAGCAGGGCCCCCTGGGGGTCAAAGGCAGTTGGAAGGGCAAAGGAGGGTTGCAGGAGGAAGTCCGTGGCAGCGGGAGGAGATAGCTGAATTGCGTCACTCCACATACCAGGATGGCAGATGGTTAAACAACCTCAATGAACAGAGGGAGTTACGCATGAAACAACTTCAAGGTCACACACAGGAAACTGCATCAGATTCAGAAGCCATTTCCTGTGACTTCAGATAGCCTGTGATGTCAGCCCTTTGTCTGCAGAAACATCATATTATGGACAATGCAGATGTCCAGGTGACATTCAATGAGGTGCTTATATATTACTAGACACACACAGAGCCTTAAGGAAATTCCCCTATAAACTTCTTGTTGATATTGGAGGAAGGACAGAAGAATTTCCGCATGCACATTTCCACATGTGCATCTTGTCTGCTTTGAAGATGTGCTCATATGTAAAGAATGTCAAAAGTACGCACAGCATCAAGGTCATTTAAATCTAATGAAATCATCCCAGGATCCAGTGGTGGAAATTAACTAACTACATTTACTCACGCACTTAAGTACAATTGTGAGGTGAGGAGTATTTTCATTTTCTGCTACTTTACATTTTGACTTCACTACATTTTAGAGGCAAATACTTTACCCTTTGCAGTGCATTTGTTTGAAAACTTTAGTTACTTTTTAGAATCAGATTAATAAAACCCAATACAGTATAATCCTAAAACAATACTGATCCCCTGTAGGAAATTCACAAGCTAGCAAGCAGTACTTGAAATTAACTCAACCTTTACCAGCTGCAATATTGAAACAATATATAATAATGTATCAATAATTATAATCCAATAATAGCATGTACATTAATGTGAAATGTGTCATTCTCTTACTTTTGGTACTTAAAATATATTTTGATACTAATACATGTGTGTTTACATAATTTTAAATGCTGGACTCTTAGTATTTTACGCTGTGGTATTGCTGCTTTAACTGAAGTAAACAATCAGAGAACTTCTTCCACCACTGCTAGGATCATTATGAGCTTTGCCCCTAGCAGTTCATTCCCCTCGACAGGTTAAAAAATGTGCAGCACTGCAGGGTACGCCTGTTTTCATTTAAAAGCCAAGATGTGAATCTACAATACAGTATGTCAGGGAAGGCTCAGCATCTGCAGATTTTAATTGCAATCAGAAACTACAGCAGGACATGAACACCTTTAACTGGAGCAGACAAACTAATCAGTGAAATCACCTGGTTCAGTGTTTTTGTTGGAACTAAAGCCTTCATGTTCTGTCCATCCCTGCTCCTGAGCGCTGGTTGAGGTCATCCTATTGACTGATAGTTCCACTAACAATTACTTCATTCTGTACTGAAGTCTTTTTAAGTTTCTGGTATAATTGTACTGAAATATATGGGACATAAGGTGTGTGCTAAAATTTTAGGGGTCTCATTTAAGAATAACAGCCTGCAGCTAAATTAAAATGGGAATTTGCATCATGGAGGATTACTGTCAGTGCTGTATTTATAGGAGATCATTACAAACTGATCAAAGGGAGTTGGGTCAGCACAAGCACATTATAAACTGTCATCATAGATTAGGTCTTTAAGTTAAGTCTGTAAAGTCAATTCCAGGAGGAAAGATCAATTAAACCCTCCCACCCCTAAAACAAAGTGCACTGTCTAAAGGACACTGTTGTATACAGAGCTTCTTCAGACAACTCACACCAATTAATTCACTAATACAAAAAACATCATTGTGTTACAATATATTTTAGGTGACATGGTCTAATGTAAAACTGCAAATTTGTAAATCAGGGTATTTTATAAACAACTGGTCAGTTTAATAGTAAAGCACTACATCAGATTTTATAAGCTTTTATAATCAAAACCCAAATCTGAAAGGTAACTAGAATATAAAACAGCTTTACTTTGACCAGGTATGTGACTGTCTGACCTGAAACATATGCACATACAAACCCAGTTTAGGGGGTGGGGGAGTAAGAGTGAGATTAAATGATGAATTGGTCCAAACCACTGGTCCATTACAGGTTATGATAACATTAATCAGTCCACTCTCATACCTCCTAATCAACAACTCATCCATATATGCAGCCTTCTTCATCTTAAACTCATCGTCCAGCTCCTCATTACCCTTCTCATGGTCATACAAACTATACCTTTAAATAAACATCTTTACTCAAATACCTTCATAGGAATAATATAATAATTTCAGACTATATCACAAAATTCCCTTCATGGTCATTTCAGTTCAAGAACAGCAGCTGTGGAGTTGGCTGGCGTTCAGGGTCCAGAGCACCTCTGCAGAGCAAGTAATGGCCTACTAAAGACATGAATCATAACGTCTGACATACAATGTTAATGATAGCGTTCATTTTACCTCTCCAGCTGATCACCAGCCTTAGCATCAGTTTGAGTCATGTTTCTAAAACTGGCCACCATATATTTGGTCTTCTTTTAGCTCCGTTTCGGTCTTACCAACTACAGAGATTTGTGATGTGTGGTTTTAAGGTGGAAACTTTTAGACTGATTCCCATTAAAATTGGTACAGAAACACAAATTTATTAATTAGCAAATCATAGCATGCTAACAAACTAAATCAAGGCATTGAACTTGGTAAACATTACACCTGCTTAACATCACCATGTTACAACTGACATTGTGAGCATGTTAGCATTTAGCTTAAAGCACCACTGTACCTAAATATATCCTTCCAGATCTGCTAGCATCACTGTAGACTTGTTTGTTAACAGCAGTCTATCATCATTGTAGACAGGGATGTTGAGAGCAGAATTTGTAGGCCCTGAAATCAAAACTACAGGGTATTGAGGGAATAAACCTCTGTGGGTTGGTGAACACAAGCAACCCTGTTTACATTACACACATTTGATCCATTGTTGATATAAAAATTGATAGAATCTGAGCTCTAACTAATTGGAATATAAACATGCCAATCAACTAGACTGACTTTGATAAAATAAACAGCTTTACTTCTGTCAGAAACTAACCAAAGAGCATTTCTTGCCCAGTGTCTGAGGCTGTGGTTTCCTGCCATGTATAATTACAGCAATCACAGGGGTTCACCAATTAGCTATCATAGCCAGATGGAGATCCGGGCGATCGTGCTCATCTTTCAATGAGATCACATGTGTAGAGGAAGACCTAGCTACTGCTCACAGGGTGATGATGACTCCCCGACCTGGTCAGTTACTCACACACTCCTTCATTCTCTCTGCCATGACAAGCCAGGCCTGGCTGCCTTGTGCGCATGAGAGTAGTTGCATACAACCCCATCAGCGCCTGCTCTAGTATATACATCTCATGTCAAGGCGGATTTCACTGCAATCTATTTGTTTGGCCATGTTGTGTCTCAGTGAGAAACCAGACCCGAGGCATCCATCACAGGCGAGAGAGGAAACAGAGCAGATCAAGCCGTGCTGTCCATCCTTCATCCATGTCTGAGCAGATCTGGGGCCTGTGTGCATATTAGGGAAAAGTAGATGATGTTGATGTGGAGAGTTATTCTGTGGCTACAGAGGCTCGTGTTTATTTAAAGAGCTGGAGGTATAGCCACAGTAATGAGAACCAAACCACAATGTTCGTTACAGATGTAGTTAGGTGTCAGCTGTGGTCTGACCACCGATGGATGTTAAAGAGAATAATATAAACTAAGAGGAGGTAATGTCTGTTTCCTGGTCATTTTACCCAAGTCACAATTTCCTGGTTTGTCTCTTTATTGATGCCTCACTTTGCTGTCTATTAATTCAAAGCCCAGATGATTTCATGGCATTGTTCTGCTGGCTCCATGAGAAATATGCAATGAAAGTTTATTCCCTCTCCTTCATTTTCAGAGGAAGTCTTCAGTCAGCATGTGTGTGTGTGAGGTTTTAAGATGTTTATGATGCTGCAGGAGCTATGAAAGGCTGTACTTAATAACTAAAGACGCTGAGAGCAATAAATCTCATCTGAGCTAAAGTCGAACCCTTCACATCACTTGTCCACAGAGTAAACACTGTGGTCAGCAGGATCTCTCACACTGCTGCTCTGCTGTCACTCAGCTGTTCTCCACTCCCTTCGACTGCTGTGAGAAGCCCTTCATTTCACCATTATGTCAGATTTAGGAGCTGATGGCCAACACACAGTCAGTTGTGGGTTCTGAGATGCCTCTTGGTGGGAAATGTATTGTAGGAAAATCTGTAGCTAGTATCTGAATGATATAAATCACATATAAAAGTGTGAAGAAAAATGTCTGTTCAACCCACAAAAAACAAATTTTCTGATTTGCTAGTACTAGTAATTCATCCGAAATCTTTTGGAGATTTATGGATTCCAGTTTCAGAGATTTATACTTCCAACAAACAGAAGTCAATGGAATTTTAAGTGCAGCATACTTTGAAAAATTACATTTAAATAAGTAAACCAGGACACCGTTTCTCTAAAAAACAAACAAACTATGTCCTCATTTCTCTGGAAAAGCCACAGAAAACACAGTTTGGACTGGACTATTTCATGAAGCTAAAAGAAAGGATCAATATCACGATCAACACAGTATAAAGCTACTCCTAGTAAACTACTAACTTACCTTAGCATAAAGACTGGAAACAGAGTGGTACAGCTAACCTGGCAACCTTGTGGTGACAAAATTCAGAAAGTGGCTGCACCCAGCCAAGAAGTAGTTTGGCAAACAGCCCATCATAAAACTACTAATTGATGCTAACTTAATCAACTGCTGGCTGGTGGCGTCAATCGTTTTATCAAACCCTCAGCAAGGAAACTAATATGAGTAGTTCCAAAATGTTAACATGCACTGACACAAACGTGCAAGGGCTCATTTGGAGACATTTGCATGTCTGTTTCTTTTATAACTGTACTTAAAGCTTGTATGACATTTCCACTCTCTTTTGACATATGGTTGTGATTTCGAAGGTGTGGGAAACTGAAATCTCATAGATGTTTATCTCAAAATCTTGTCAAATAAAAGTGAAACTCAAACTGGCCATAAAACACTTTCTAATGTAATCTTGGAGAACTAGCTCCTTAAATCCTGGTAAAAACAAAATAAGCATCCACTCACCATCATCTTCATTTCACTGATGTCCTCTGTCTTTGGCAGGCATAAAACACTTTCTAATGTAATCTTGGTGAACTAGCTCCTTGCTCCTAGCTCTTTGAATATTGACCCTAAACCTCCTCCCACTGCTGCACCACACTCATAATGCAAAGACAGGAGAGGAGGAATCAGTGAACATGTGAGCATTTGTTGGTATACATATATCAAAACTAACTATCAGCCCTTTTAGTTTGTGTCTGCAAATACTATGGAGGATAGTGATCTCTGTTGGGCAGTTAAATGTACTTTGACATGGGATGATTAACCCTCTCCTTGTGTACATGATGTTCCTGATTAGATGGAACAAATACAGGGTGCACAGGTGTGTGGGAGTCAGCCAGCAATCACTATTACTGTTCAAACTCAATAGCAATCATTTTAGCATCGAGACAATTGCGTCTCGTAATTGAGGCCAAGCACAAACAGGACGGTGTCCAGCTGGCGAGGGAAGAGATGGAGTGGGCAGGAGAGGGAGTGAATAGATGGGGTTTAGGGGGAAACAAGAAACACACCAGCGCATCTTGACAGACACACGAACACATAAATTTGCTGGATACCCTTCAGCCTTTCTTCCAAATGAAGGACAGACACACACACAAGCTTCAGCTCCAGTGCTGCTGAGGAGCCTGGGAAGGCAGCCAGCAGTCTGATTACAGCCCTGACCTCTGAACTGGGCCGACATCCTTGCCCCAGAGGAGGTCAGACTCACCGGAGCTATCGTCTGACCCCAATACAGGTCTTCTGCACTTGCAACACTCACACTTACACACACACAGGTATACAAAGGCGTTCTGTTTGGGTCCAGAACTACACCTCTGATTCTCAAGTTCTTCTCTGGTGTTGTGTTAAGAGGGAAAGAAAACAAGTGGGAGCGCCATTGTGTGATTTGTGAAAGTTGAGATTTACATGTAGACCTGACTGGGTCATTTCAGAGGGAGAGAGAGAGAGGGAGATGTGATGAAAACAGGAGGGGTCAAGTGGTCAGAAGGATGCTGGCAGCTGGTGTTTGGACAGTGTGTATCAGCGGTGAAAGAAGTACCCATCTTATTTATTTAAGTACAAGTAGTAGTAAAATAATTTAAAAATACTCCATTACAAGTGAAAGTCAAACACTTACTTACTTAAAAACTAACTTATTTTTGAGCTCCCCCTCCAACCGCCACTACCATACACGTCAGTTATATTTAGCTGATTCTAAACATGTATGCAGAAAAGCTACTGTAAAGCTTTTGGGACAAAAAGGCTTCCACTTTGTGACATGTTTATGTGCTTTATGCTACAGTGTGTTTCACCTGGAGGCTCTCAGCCAGCTGGCAATAATGCTCCTTTACATCCAAGGCCAGAGATATGTCAGGACTGCCAAATTTAATAGCTGACACTGCTCCTGAAGTCCCTTCAGTTGGCTCCAGCTGACTCTCCACTGCTCATACACACAAGTATTCAAATATGTTAATTCAAATACCAACTTCAGGTATTCCAGCTTGAGTAATTTTGCATTTGAGTACCTTCTACTACATTCTATCTATTTCACAGCTGTAGTTACTTAGAAAATTCAGATTTTACATACAAAACACGACACATTATATGTAAACTGTGATGCATTATTGTGATCAAACCACTAAACACTAATAAGCAGATAAAAATTAGCTCTGCCTCAACCAGCTACATTAACTTGTTTGAGTGGTTTTATTTGTAACGATGCATCTTACCTTTTCTATCTTATTACTGTATATGTTTTCTATGCAAAATCTTAATTTGCAACTTAACTGGTAAGTACAATTGTTAAAAAAAGTGTAGAAGAGTAAAACGTGTAATATATGCCCCTGAACTGTAGTGCAGTTTCCAATATGTAGTTAAAAAAAACCCTCAGACCTATTACAGGGAATATTAATTGTTACAAGGCGGCAGTGGCAGTTTAATATTTTTTCCACTTTCTCTCCACCTAAATAACGACATGGCTGGGGATTAGTCCGGGGAATAAGGGCTGGAAGTGCTGATGATAACAGTTAATAAAACAAAGGGAACTTCTGTTTTCATTTGGTATTCAGCCGCATTTCCCGGACTGTGAGTTATCGAGCATTTCCCAGAGGGAGTGTGTTAAACGCTGGGCAGCCTGGCGCAGAGGAAAAACACAGAGTGATGGAGCTGCTCCTGCTTCAGCTGCCTCTCTCTCTCTGTCTACAGCAGAGTCACCTCCTGGTGAAGTGAAGAATACTGTAGACGGTGAAGAGAGCAGGGCGGATGTGATATAGACAATGGTGTGCTGATTTGGCTGCACATATGAGCCAGTTTTAGAGCAATAAATCAACAGTTTGGGGGAAAAGCTTATTTGCTTTCTTGCAGAGAGTTAGATGAGAAGACTGACACCACTGTCTCCTCTGTCAGTCTGTAAAACATAAAGGTGTGTTCAGAGAGAATGCCAAGCTAATTTTCACTTGGCATTATCTCACACAAATTTGACCACAGGTCTGTGTTTATTCTCCCCAAACTTCCAATTTACCAACTGTAGCTCTAAACTTACTAGCAGCAGACACACCAACCATGGCTGCAAGAGTATGTTAATTTGTGGGTTTGTGTTCAACTCAATCTCTGACTGAACTCAGAACTCACCAGAAGCTTTTCTTCTCTCTTTTTTTTCCTGTCTCTCACATTTTTCTTGTCTCTGTACATTCATAAAACAATTTCATGAACTTCTGATTAAACCGAAACATTTTCAGCTCTTATGGTCACAATTTTGTGTACATTTGTGACTTTCTACTTAGTTTGTATGCATTCATGCCACACCATCTTTGCGTTCTGTCTGAACACACAATATGACTACAGTCAGTAGCTAGGTGGCTTAGCTTATAGCCAAGACTAGAACTCACCAGCTAGCCCAGAGCTCACTAAATTATTCTAACCACATTTCTAAAACTCAGTAATTAACAAATTTTATTTTGTTTAAAGTGTAAAAACAATTTGGGGTGGTTGTGTGCCAGACTCTTTCTTCCCTTCATGAAGCAGCCTACACTTCCCAAGTACTGCTCCTAGCAAAAAAATAGTCTGCAAATAGCCCCCTCTAAGATAACCATTTTTACCATTTTTGTACAAATTAACAGACACACAAGGCATACTGTGTTATTTAGTGAGCGTAAAAGGAGTTAG
This sequence comes from Monopterus albus, assembly GCF_001952655.1. Taxonomy (NCBI): domain Eukaryota; kingdom Metazoa; phylum Chordata; class Actinopteri; order Synbranchiformes; family Synbranchidae; genus Monopterus; species Monopterus albus. The sequence continues at coordinate 4,570,262 of NW_018127882.1, read as the reverse complement.
TATATGGATTTTGTTATGTTTGGGCAGAGGAAGGCGAGCTGCATCCCCGTTTCCAATCTTTATGCTAAGATAAGCTAAATGGCTGCTAGCTGCAGCTTCGTATGCACTGCATAAATGTGAGAGCACTATCAGCCTTCTAAACTAACTTTCAGCCAGACAACAATAAACCCAACGGCTATAATGTTGGGCCATTAATTACATTAAAAGCTACAACTGCTTCATCTCTTAAGCAAGATGGTTGGGGTCATCAAAAATGTGTTTGTCATCAATATAAAAAGTCTGTGGTCACCACAAATCTAGGCATTTCTCCAGAATTGTCAGACCTAAGTGCAAAATTTTGATAAACCTTTCTGGTTTCATGACACTGCATTTCTCCCTCTCACTGTCTTGGCCTCCATGTCAGCTGGCTGCTCCTCATAGGTAGCCACTTGTTCCCCCAGTGCCAAACACTTTGCTGTCACAGCATTCACTTCCCGCAAAGAAAATTAAAAGTTAACAGAGAACAAGGCTGAAAGTAAAGAAGTTCAACTTAATTTCAGGAGACACTCTGCAGTGTGGGAACTAAATCCCACCACAGGTCGAAACAAAGTGGAAAAAGTCCTTGTTGCCACCCTAAACACCTATTATAAGAACCATCAGCACCAGCACATCCACCCTGTTTCACTGAAAAGCAAGCAGACACCGCAATGCAGTGGAAGGGGGAGGAGGAGGAGGAGGAGGAGGAGGAGGAAGATGTGAAGGAGGCTAACTAGACACAAAAGCCCTGTCCACCAATCCATTCACCAGCAGGGGGTTTCAGCTCATCTACTCTTTCTAAAGAACCAGATTAATTGGTGTTGGATGCAATTACTGTGGGTGCCTGAATTTACATTTGGACACATGCAGGGAGGGTTTGGTGGTGGAGTTGAAAAGCCTCGCTGGGAAGCTGGCAGGGTCCTTGATGGACAGCAGTAGGCAAAGCAAAAGTAGTCTGGTCCTGCTGCTGTTGCTGCCTGTGTTCATGTATCAGCCAGCAGCTGGAGAGAAGCCTGTTGTAAACCACATCCAGTGCAGTTGACTAATTTTAGCAGCCAAAAATAAATATGGCATTAAGTTGGAGTTTTGGTTGATTCAACAAATGTAACTCTCCTTTTAGAGCGGTTTTTTGATTTTCACTAAGCCCTAAGGCTAATATATAATTCTTTAGGTGCTAAAAGGGAACAGCTGTGGCTCAGGAGGTACAGTGGTCAGTCCACAACTAGAAAGTCAGTGGTTTGATTCCCATTCTCCCCAGTCCACATGTCAACTTGTCCTTGGGCGAGACATTGAACCTCAAGTTGCTCCTGATGACCAGAGCAGCGCCTTGCAGGGACAGCGCCACCATCAGTGTGTGTGTGATTTGGTGGTGCAGATGGCTGCCTCTGGTTCTGTACCGGAGACAAATTCTTTGTATGTGTAACATACTTGGCCATTAAAATTGATTAAAAGTAAGTAAAAGCTGTTAAAACACTCCACAGGAGAAACTGCAGTGTTAGGATTTCTCACAAGGAGTGACGACTTTGACATTACAGGTCATCACTTATCAATGTTTGAAACCTGCGATATGATCAAGATTATTATTCATTTGGAGTTGTGTCTCTGGCCACCTGGTAGATGTGAGTCCAGTATTAGCTCTCTTTGATGTTTTTCTGCTGTATCCACCAACTTCGGAAAGGAGTATTCAAGTCTTTAGCTGCTAAATGTTCCACTATGTTCACCAGTTCACTGTGTTTTACCACAGCCACCAACTTCCTGTGATGCAAGAAAAGCACTATGAAACAATGAAGACAGAAAATTTGGGGTCCTTGCAAATGGAGCAGGATTGGCAGAACACAATAGTCAGTAGTACTCTTTAAAATGAACGTGTCTTGTTTCATCACTGTCAGTCTATCATTGTGCTGAGAGAACTGCAGCTAGTTGTGGGCTGAGCTGGGTAGTATTCACTCTCGTCCTCCACATCTCTGCTCTCCTTCTACCTCTCTGCCGACTTCCCACCAAGTCTTGTCACTCTGCAGCTGCTTCCAATTCAAAACCAGAGAACTCAGCCAGCGGGAACATTATGGCACTGTATTACACCCTGCATTACATCTGTAAGGGAGAAATCAAAGACTCCCTCGCATCTGGCCCGGCTGGGAGGAGATGGGCTCTGGCATGTGTGAGGCTGGGGGGAGGATTTGGAAAGGTTGGTGCCTCAGGTTGCAGTGGGCTACCAGCCCAGACTGTGCGAGTGCTGCTGATCACCACCCAGTGGGTTGTGCCACCGAGAAGCAGCTGTTCAAGTTTCAGTTGATTTTCCAGGAAGCCGTAGGGAGAAGGAGCAGAGAGACATTTGACAACACTGCCATCTATTGTTGAAGGTACAATATCACAACAAAGGTCTGATAACACAGGTCTATAATTTTAGAAATGAGCTAGTTATTATGAATTTTTATATGCTGAATTAAAATGTGACCACTAAAAGAGCTGATTGGCTATAATTTTAAAGATAATTTTATCATTCATGTTTTTTGCTGACATGCAATAAACTGACATGTAAAGATAATGACACCCTTTGACCTCAAGAAAAAAAAAAATCGGGGCAAAGAGCTTTACATCTTGAGCTATGAATTTAATAAGCGCCTTAGTTAAAGGAAAAATGTGTGGCTTGTACTGCTGAGACACAACAATAGTTTTGTCGAAAGATCCACCAAGAGTTTTGGTTACAATTTCTGGTTTTGCTTGGAGATCGTGCCTTCTGTAATCTGACAAAGTTTGGTCATTTTCAAACAAAATTCATACATCACCAGTGCCATGTCATACAATCCAGAGCCAATCAACATTTTTAGATGTCATCCGTGTTTTAGTGGCTCAGAATTAGTAAAAGAATATTTTTGTTTTGGAAGCATTTTGGTTGTAGACCAGTGTAATGTACAGTTTAGTACATGTATACTTGCAAAGGTACTATAAGTAGTGACAGCAGTAACTTCATTTAACCTTAATAAATTGACTAATAGTCGATCCCTTATCTAACCCCAACCATCTCTATTCTTAAAAATCCACCACCACCAGTTTCTCACATGAAGCTCAGTTTATTTGTCACAAGCAGGACTACTCAACCTGTGTGTTCATGTCAACAAATCAAGACAGAGCTGAGAAAATAACCCTGACAATGCCATCAGGGTTATTGTTGTTGCCTGGTCAAATTTTAGACTCAAATCCTGGCTACAGCCCTGGCTTCCACTAACTTCTTTGTTACCAGGTAAGTTGCCATGATATTTTAACAGTCATCTCAGCAACATCACGATGTTCCTGCTGGATGAAGGTCTTCTCCTGTGCAGCCTTCCCATGCTCTTTCTTCAGATGTTCAAGCTGTTTCTGCAGTTGTTCAGAATCACACAAAATCTCATCCTGCAGAGAGAGACACTGAAGATGGTGATGGATTTTGACAAGGTTATCGATCAAGCCTGCCTGTCACTGTGCAAGCTTCAGTAAAATTGATGGGATGGGATGCAACATGTAATGGACTGCCTCTGAGAAAACTTAATTTAGATGTGCCATCACCCAGAGAAACATGCAGCAGACACACTCAGTAGCAGCAGTACCCTACCCTTTCTTTGTGCAGTCATACTACTGCTGCATCCAGATTGTAGCCAGGTTGAGACACAGTGGTGGTGATGTAGGCTTGCTGGTTGCTCAGTTTCCCCTCTAGCTCCACAATCCAACATTCAAGACACTCATTCTCATCCACAAAACAATGGTCCAATAGGGTACAGAGAACGCAAAAAAGTCTGGTACATATACACACACACACACACACCAACAGTATATATTCACTGCATCATTAATCAAGAACAAAGGCATAACACAGCAGAGAGAGAACAAGGTGTTTATGTGTCATTCATTTAGAGGAAAAACAGTATTTGTCCTCACAAGTTCAATAAGCCTAACCAGGCCGTTATACGTAGTGACGATGGCGCAGTCCTGGACAAACCAGGTCAAACCCTCCTTGTTGAGAGACTTGGCAGCTACAAAGCCTAACTTGTCACAGTCGCACTTGTCAAAAGCCACACCCCCTGAGAGAAGGACACAAAGTGCTAAAGACACTGAAAGGTTCCTAGCGGAGATTATCTGACCCACCTTGATCTAAGCATACAGTCATGCATAAACCTGAAATAAACCTAACTATACAGCATTATTCTTTAAACGCTTCAGTGCATTTTTGCCCTACCCATCACGGTAAATGAACAGTGTACAACATGATGTTTCTTTTTTTCAAGAGCACAAAATGCACGTCATCATCACTGAAGCTCTCCCTCAGGGCGACACCAGCCACCCATATTCAGCATTTATATTCACAATTTAAACATATTAAATTTACTGTGTTGTCATTAATCATGTCAGTATGCAGGCTTCCACAGATTTTTAAACACTTAAACATGCGTCTTGCATCTTAAACATATGAAAAGCGGAAGCGTAACAACATTTAGAACCTGTCCCTAAGATCTAACGAAGCCACCTTTTACCCAGAGCCTGACACTGACCTGATAAAGGCCTGGTACTGCCCCCACCCAATGCATACTCAACCCCTCCAGTCTGAGCATGGCCATGGGTGGAGATGGGTTTGAATTGGGCTGCAACATAACAACAGGCAATCAGGGACAGCAGGTCCAAGGTGGAGGCTTTTATATTCACAAGGATTGAGAATGTAGCGCTGAGACGAAGGATCTCTCATTGGCCACTAACACAGCACGCTCATCAGCCAGCAACAATTTCACATGTTCCAGAGGAATACATGAAATCATTTAACAGTTGTTTTTCCTCAACCAAGATACAATAGGATTTATATCCTGATTCAAAAAAGGATGTTGAACTGAAACACAAACAGCTTTACACAGTTTTATTTATGTTAAATAAATTAAAAGTACTAATAAATTCTGAGAAGTTGAAAAAAGATGCACGGGTTTCCTTTCCTACCTTTAGATTTTTAGCACACTGACAAAACTGAAGACAAAAAGCACAATGAACTCACACAAATACATCACTTGGTATGGTGGCATAACGTGACAAAGTTGAGGTTATTTATTATACAGAAGCACAGAAGTTCCTTATTTCAATAACCATGACAAGTTTTGCAAGAGGGACCATGGGAGGGAAAAATCCTGAATCCTGCAGAGTAATGAGCCATTAAATCTTGCACCCAGAAAGTGTCGTATCTCTTGGAGTATTACTCATTTGGATTTACCACAAGGAATACAGCAACCGTCTTGGCATCACACAGGCTTAAAGCAATGAATATGGAATGTAAACAGTTATAGAAGTGAAGAAAAAAAAGAACAGACATTATCGATTCCACCATCCGGACAAAAATGACAAACTTTAGATACCCCATGCTGACAGTCAAATACCCTTGAAACAGGGAAACAATCACTACAATATTTACACCACATGAGACATAAAGAACCACGGAGGGTGACTTCACTTGACTCCGGGCAACCAGGAAGTTGGCATGTTAACAGACTTGTTTTGTAACTCAAGAGGAACTGGCCAAACAAGAAGTAAAGGTGATAGTTGACGTTACACAAAAACACCAGCACACTATCAGGATAACAGAGTGATTAAAAACAAGTGCTGACATTTTAGAACGTACAGAGCTAAAACAAACCAAAAAAACCATACTGTAGAAGGAGCCAAAACTGCTCAGACAAAAAATATAAATAATCAAAATACAATGGATATGGTAACAAATATCTTAACAATTATCTCCTCTGAATTGGATGATTGTCATGGTTTATCTTAAGCTTAAACATTCTTGGTGACAGATTTCCACAATGATCCCATTTCAAACTATCAAATGCTTTGAACAGTCTACTTGCATTCAGTTAACTTCTTAAAACTTCAGGAATTTCATTTTCTTTAGTGTAAATAAGTCTTTACTTTAGAATCTAACGATACATAGTGTTTTCACATTCAGCCACTGTTCAGGGATTATTTTGGCATGAGCACCGACAGCAAGACGGGTCAGCTGAGGACGAGGACAACTCTAGCCTGGAGGCGCAGGTCCTGTGGGTCGTCGGGAAGCGCATAGACATATCAGTTCAAACCACTCCCAGGTGCTTCCAAATCCACTGAGCAGTCATACTGTGAATGAACTGAAGATATGACAATCAAATCAGAAGTCTTGGTACCAATAACATGGGAGTTTGTAAAAGGCAGGGTGCAACACAGCTGCACTGGTCTCTAAAAGATGACAAAACACCAAGTGGATTATGTTATACAGTGTTGCACAGGTCCACACCCTTTGCCAAGAGGAAGCCAGGTTGGGAATCAACTCCAATCACGACTGACGCAGCGATGACACCGTCGGCCTTGTTTACTCCTCGTCTCCTGACATGAGGAAGCCCAGAATGAAATTGATGGATTTCTGCCGGTCATGTGACGTCTGCCTGCCCACCAGGTTTGGAGGTGGTCGGATAAGGAGGCTGGCAAAGAGGGTGGCTAAAATACAAGAATGGGACAAAGAGGTAAAGAAAAAAAACCAATATAGGTAAGACCAACTTAATCTTCCATCAGATAAAATCAAACAGTATTACAGTACATGGTTTGCATATACAGCACTGTGAAGCTAATATAAGCTGCTACAATATTCAGGTCATTGTAGCCAAACACATAGTATATAAAAGCATTGAGGGACGGGCACCATTTAAGAAGTTTTCATTAGAATCTTTCTGTGAACATGGATGTCACTACTGTTGTTGTCTCATTAGCTTACAGAACAAGTAATGTTAATGTTCATGGTTAATTAATCATATTGATGGGAAAATCAGAACAAGCACAAGGACACACATATAACAAACATTACAATAGCTTTAGTATAATGAGCTATAAAGTACAGCGATTATGATAGAAGCCATCCATTCTGTACCTGTGAGGCTGGCTGTTAGGTTGTTGTTGTGTGAGTGTTTGAGAAGTTCCTTCAGAAAGGCCATTAAGTAGCGAAACACATTGCGGTGAGCCCGGGGTAGCTGGGAGATTAGCTGTCAATCACCAAGATAGAGACAAAGATTAGCTAGACACATTTACTGTATAAAGTAATATTGCTGTATCAACGGTGTAGAGGGTTACTGCACCTGTTTGCAGAGGCGGCTGTCATGAGCGCAGTCTAGGCACCGTTGGTAGAGTTCGTAACATACTACTGGCTCCGGCAGGGCCTCCAAGAAGATCAATAGGGCCTCTGCTACAGAGTGGTTACAACCAGCTGCATGAACAGTTAGGGAAGCAAGCAAACGGGATAAAGCAAATAGGATAAACAGGAGGGAATGAAATGGACTGCAAACTTCCTAATGAGAATTTTCAGACCCAGTCTCAGTCTGTGTGTCTTACTACATGTAGCAAATGAGCTCACTGTGATTTTAATGCTTTTTGAGCCAAGACATTCAGAGTCAGGGTCCAGATTTACCCTTCTCACTTTAACTGTTAAGACAAAACGGGGTCTATGTGTTAACAGAGTAAGAGTGATGTACACATGTCTGTTATTTTATTTGTTGCTTGGCATTTCAGTGACTGCAGTACTGGGTCTTGGTGAAATCTGGGCCAGTGCAAGAGGCTTCATAAATAAGGATACGGATGGAGTCTGGGATGCTGGTGTCCAGACAGTCGATGATACTCTGCAGCTCCTCTTGCAGGCCAGGTGTTTGGAACAAGTCCTCCTGAGAGTCATACAGAGATAAACATGGAGCATTTAATGCAGCTCACAGACGTCCGATTATCGGGTGTTCAGACAGGAAGTGTGGCAAGATTTAGAGGCAGAAAAATTGCATATACACTACAAGTCATAGGTTTTGGACATACTTTTCTGCTGAATTGAAAGTGTGTCCAAACTTCTGCTCGGTAGTGTAATCAAAGTAAAGATACCATTAGACAAGAATTTACCTGGGGCAGAGCGAAAATGTTTCAACTCAATGTGCTTCATAAAGGTACAGAGACGAGAGGAAGAGTGAACAATAACAGATTCTATCCTTTTGGCCATTATGTGCACATTGCTGTTGTTGGTTTCTGAAAAATGTGTTGTGCATAAATAACCAGTAGTCATTTTCAAAATATTACATCATACTCACAAAGGGACTATACTTGTTAAAAAAAATACTAGAAAATATATTAGAGTATTGTCATTACTGCTTTGATGAAAACACTGAAGCACAGAGAGGAACTATGTTGTATTACTATGTTAAAAGTTACAAAAGCTAACTTAGCATCACCACAGTAACTCAATGAGCTACTTTCCTTACCTTCACAGTCACATCACTTCTCTTTAGCTTTAGCGTTCTCACCTGATCACAGGCCTTGGTGTAGAGGTGGTTGACCAGAATCCACACCTCCTTGGGGATCTTTAGAGGTGTGTCCTCAGTACCTGCACCATCCACCATGAGGAATTTCATCTTTGACTTCTCCTGTTGAGATGTTACACTTTGTTTTACAAACTGCAGCAGATATATTAGCTTATTTTTGGAAGATCAAACAAGATCTCCCCATTTATTCATTTAAAGAAAAATTATTGGAATTCATGACATTATTCCCATACTCTGTGATTCATACTGTTTTGATCAAGTGTAACAGAGACTCCTAGAATGACTGCTCAACACATCTGATCAATTAGTGATGGAGCAGGAGCAGCAGTGAGGTCAAGATTATCTGCAGTGTCTGGAGACTTGAAAGAGACCCATTTCACTAAGAGCTGGATATCACGGTCTTTTGTCTCTGCAAATGGATCCGTGAGACTCACAAGAGACATCCAAAAATAACCACAGCTAGTGAGGCTGCGCACGAAGGCAGCAGAAACTAGAGTGAGCTATTAATGGGGCACAATACTACCATGCAGAACTAATGTGATACTCTGTAAAATGTTTTAGCAACCAAAGTGACTCTTAATGATGAGTGGGGTGACTCTTCCAATAAAAAGACTCTGTGTCTACTTGTGCAGTTATTTGGTTTCACTGATGAAGAAAGAACTTGAAGAGGAGACTGAGCTGAACACACCCTAATACTTCTCTTCCTTAGCTTTAATCATGTGACTGGAGGAACTGTGCAGGAAGGGTGGCCTCCTGCGAAATGGGATTTAATGTGCATGTCTAACCTTCACTGGACTGTTGTGTCCTGCCCTCAACAGGCTATGGGGGAGATTTAATGGGTGACTGAGCAACACACAGTTTATAACTAGGCTGGCATGTCTGGTTTGTGTTTGCTGGTAGGTTACTGGCTGCTGCCCTAGTCAACTTACTGAAATTTAGAGCAAGTATGCACTGATTCAGCTTTCTGTTCAGCCTTAGCTGAATTTAATGCTGCACATTTACAGGACAGAGCCTAGACTGGGATTTTGCTATGATATTAATGTCGCAACTGATTCTAATAAGACTTGAGCCAGTTGCACATTTTGACATGAATCAACGAGGTCAATAGAGTGTCATAGAGCAGACACTTGATCACAAACGTCTTACAACTAAAGTCATACTGACCCTGCTTTGATGGATAACACTGATCATTATTAGAGTTAATGTTTTACCTTATCCATGTAGCTGTCCTCTCCCTGAGCAAGAAGTCAGCCCACAACCATAGTGAAGATTTGGAAAGGAATGATCAAGGCAAGGAGGGGTGAAGAAGGGAAACAAAAGAAGAAAACATACAGTAGAGAGAAGTGCTATAAATAAAAACACACTAGATAGATTATGGATCGCTCATGCATAAATCATTTGATCATATATACCAGGCCAGGAGGAAAATAGAACAGTTTAAGTAGAAATAAAGGAGTAGTGCATGTCACTCTGTATTCCAAAGCCAAACCAGATTAAGTAGAAACTGCATTATGGAGCTAGAGAGAGGTGATCATATTAAGGCCAGAGGAAACTATTGATATTAAACAGGCTAAAGTGGATCTAATGTGAGTCAGTTTTCCATGTTCATTGGGAGCTCTCTTCCCATGTTTTAGCTACTTCCTTATTCCCTTGGCCAAAAATATTCATGTTGAGACATTTTCTATTCTTCACATTCAGGTTTCCTCAGTGACCGAATTTACTCTGAGGGAGGAAACAAGTCCTCACACATCCGCTCAGGTTCTGAATCGCTACAGAGGGGGAACAGCCATCAGATTACAATCTGAGCTAGACTGCTCTGCAAACAGAAAGGTTTATGTTTCAAAATCAGCTTTCAAATAATTTCAGGAAAATGTCTTTTTTTTTTTCCACTAATCCTATCAGTTAAACTGGCCTGAATGTATTTCTCTTTTTGTGAATGCTGAACTAGCGTTCCCTCACCAGGTCAATGAGTTTGGTGATGGGGATCTCTCTGATGGGCTTCTTCATGCGGCACAGAGTCTCCAGTGAGGTGCCAAAGCAGCTGGGCAGGTAGTTCCCAGAAATGGTAATGAAGTAGTCCTTGCCTCGGTCCAGGTGGAGCACCAGAATGTCCTCTATAGAGTCCTCTCCAGAGTTCAGTAGTGTAACAGAGTCTTTACTGACATACACCTCCAAATAAATCTCTAGCGTCTCATCTGTGCAGGAAGAAGGCAGAGGGTCAGTGGGAAGCTGAAAACATTATCAGAGCTGTTGCCGCTGTGTTGCTGATTCATTGTAAAATAAAGGATTATCGTCTTGCAAGGTATTGTACATATTTTTCATCCTCAAACTGGACATGAAACAGTGGAAAGTGGTTCTAAAGAGATGTGATGAAATTTATCACCCATCTTTTACTTTACCAATTAAACCACTACATGATCATAGTTCTAAACTTCAGGGAAACCCGAACAATCATAAAACGAGATTTACTAAAGCAAAAGGACTTACTTGGCTCTAAAAAGCCATCACTTGGCTCGGCACGCAGCCAAGGCTTGCAGTACTGCGTGTCATTGAGTTTAGGGATGAAGGCGAAGTGACAGTGGACCTGCCCATCATTTTTTATTTGGAAGCGCTCCTTCTGAAGCTGCCGGAACACCACATTCTCAAATGTAAACTGAAGGACAAGAAAAAAAAAGACTCTCAGTAAAAGGGAACTTAGAACAAGCTACTGTGTTTGAGACGTTTTAAATGTTATTACCGATTAGTGACATTTATATTAGGAGTAAGAAACATGAAACAGGAATATGACAAGCACGTGTGTGAACACTTTAACCTTACCTCTCTCCTGCTCAGAGATACAGATGGAAGGAAATCATTCTCAATTCTGTCCATTGCCCGAACAATCTCCTCAAACACCTTTTTGTAGCGCTGCTCATTTACCACTTTCACCTGTTACACAAACACACAGGTAATATTTATCAAATTTTAGCAATAAAGAAAATATTCAACATATGTAAGTCGTACATATCATCACAGTGATAGTAGAATCTCAAAGGCTTTAACCAAAGTTTCAGTTTAAGTGTTTGTTTTTTTTTGTCAATATAGGCTCGTACCCCTACACTGAAGACAGAGCTGACAGGCTTGTGATCACTAGTTTGCATCTCCATGTGACTCCGGTATTTGAGCTGCCTGACACTGTCGCCCCTCCACAGGATTCTATCACACCAAGCCGGGACACGGCACTTCCCACTGCAGGAAACAGTTGTTAGTTCAGAGCCAAAGTCTATTCCCTACTAGCAAGACTTAATCGGGATTCCAAAGAACAAAATGTGAAACTGGGGGTAAGAGAGCAAAAGCAATACAAATATTGGTGAAAGTCTGTGTATTTAAAAAGATAAAACAAAGGAATACATTTTTACCTCGAGTCCCATCGATCTGTTCTGGGGTCATACTTGTACGTGGGAATGAAGGTAATGTCCCCCTCGAGGAAGTCAGTGAAGGCTCTCTTGGTCTGCCTTTGAATGTTCAGCTACATATAAAAAAGTGGCAGAATTGTCAAGTATTACTGGGCAAGAGAGTAAAAACAAAAACAAATAAATAAATAAAAATCCTAAATTACTGTCACAATAAACAGGGTTAAAGAGGAAATCAATCATAATTATAATGAGCAGCAACATTAGCATTAGAACAGCCAAGTGCAAAATTCTCATGTTAAAATGACTCAATACACAGTTAATTTATGTTAAAGTAATGCTTTTAAAAATTCTAAATAGGAAAGATGTAGATAATTGTAGAAACAAAAGCAGTGAAAGGGACATTTTTGAGAACCTGATAATGATCACAAAAGGTATTATTTCTAAAACCTTTTGTGTTCTTGCTCTAAGTTTGCCTAACTGTGATGGTATTGTACGTTTTCTTTCAGCTGTTGGATATCAGTGCACAACAAATAAATACAGAGAAAATGTCACTGGGCTGGATAACCTACTTACCTGATCAGCCTCCTGAAGCTTCTTTAGTTCATTCTTAGCAATGAGCCGTTTGACTTCAAGAGCATCATTAATGAAGAGACGATAGTTTAAATCCCCGAGCCAGATTACTACACTGAAACACAAAAAGAGACAGATGGGTTAAAACTACAGAATTACAGGAACAACTTTGTAGTGAATATCACTATCCTCACAAATACTAAAATTCAGTAAGTGAGAATTTCAGCCTGTAGCTCATTTAATACTAAAGGTAATGCAGATAAAAGACTGGAAATGTGAAAATTAATGTAATAACAGCAAAAGAGAAAGAAACATCAGATTTCAGTAACAGCTGCTGATGAACAAAACCTCAGAGCTGATGATACAAACATAACCAGTGGGTGTAAAAATCAGACTTTGCACATTAATCTAGAACTATGCTCTCACTTTGGACATGAATGACTCAGGGACTCACTCATGCTTGACGATACCAAGAGGGGGATGGTCCAGTAAGTGGAAGGTCATGCGGGCACATATATCTTTATAGTCCTGGTTGCGTCGCTCAAAGTCTTCCACGTGTGCAGCTAGATGGGAATTGACGATGCAAAAACTAGTGTTGTGGAAAACAAACCTCACTGCCACACCTCCTTTGTTCCCCTGTGAATATAAAGATTGCCATTTAAACAGTCCCTTACTTTAATTACAGACAACTGCATGCAGGAATAAAGTGTAGAAATCATGTGAAACAGTAAATAAATTTAACAGAAGCCAAGTGGTGTACTGTAAACACTGTAAATGAGAAAAAGACATCACCAAAGAAGTAATATTGTCTGTCTTGTTTGTCACTTTGCAGACTCTCCCAAAAACTTAACAGATTTCAGTGGGATTTGGAGGGAAAGTTAGACCATGAGCAAAGAATAAGGGACTTGTATTTGGTACAGCTCTAGATCCAGCTGCAGATGCTGTATTTCTTAACACTAAGCAATATCGGATTTTTTAAAAAACATTTTACTACTTCTTATTCCATGGGTGTCTAGCATTATATGTATTTTTACATGCATAGTCAATCCGTGTTTCATGTGAACAAACCATTTTTCCCATGATTCCCGTCCCCACATGCTCTGCAGCCACTTCCTTTATGTGACACTTGTAGTTCTTTTTGACATAGACAAGAAGCATCATTCCAACTAGACGTATGACGCGAACCTGTCAACATAAGAGAAAATAATTCAGGTTTGCCTATACCATCGTGTGTGTTGTCCTAATACGCTGAAAATCATGCCTTCATCAACATGACAAGGCCCTGAAGGTACTGATTTATCTCTAGGAAGGTTTTACTCCTACTCACCCTCTTATACTTTGCTTTTTGGTGCAAACTCCTCTCCACAGCTTCCACCCACAGCTGTTCCTTCGACGAGTCCATGTACAAAAAAGCTTCAGTGCTCAGGTCCAGTTCTTGAAAACTAGTATCATAAACAGTGTTCGTTGTCATTAAAGCAAAAGAAGAAGACAGCATTGTATAACGTCATGATTAGAAAAATACTAAACAAGTCATTCTTACTGACCCCAGAGCATAAATATCAGGAGGTTCTGTGTCACAGCAGAGCCACGGTTCAAGACTGCTGTCTGGAGACTGGCCATTCACATTCCATGTACCAGTGAAAAACCTAAAGAAAAAGACACATGGTAAAGGGTTAGCTGAGGCAGGAGCACTGACCTCCAGCATTTCTGAATTGCACACTGCTACGCATTTCCATACAAAAACAACAAAATCAAAGCTACACAGAAGAAAGATGCTCCTCTCACCTGAAGGTCTTGATGTCCACATAGTCACCCTCCTTTTTAGTTAGGCGGTGTTTAATAAGGTATTCTCTTTGTCCTGCCTGGCTGGAGAACATGGCTTGTCTCATGGTGTTAGTAGTGGGGCTGTCGCACCAAGACGGTGACCTGTCCATACGGTCAAATCCTGACCTATAACTACTGGAATGAAAAAAGTAGATACTCTTTAACTGTAGTTATAAAATTAAACTGACATGAAACACCAATTTCCAGTAAATCAATATACTGTTATGAGAGCTTAACTTACTCTGGTTTGGTGTTTGTGATGAAGGCGTTGTCTTTGACCTGTACAGCAACAGCTTTAGGGACTGGTACAGGAGGCAGAGGACTGGATGGAGTGTAGGAAGCTCTGCGAGGAGGTAGAGGGGGAACAGGAGGAGGCTCCCTAGAGGCCGATGTGCTATTCTGGTGGTTCTTCTTTTCCTCCACTTTGATAGTTTGGTTGAGGTCATTCCCAAAACCAAAATCTGAGGCAAGTGATTGAACTGGATCTTTAACAAAAACAGAGGATTCAATCTAACAGCAAAAGAAACTCATTTGGGAAAAAATCTGAAATTTATGGTTATGTTTATGATACCAGATATCACTTGTGCATCGTTTTTTTATTAACGGCTGGATTTTTCTAAATGTAGATGGTGTATTCATGTATTACCCGTGTTGGTCTGATTTGTTGAAGTGTTGCTGTTGGGGTTGGGAGGCAGTGCACTGATAGATTTGGATGGGTTGACTCCAGATCCTGTAGAGTTAGCAGTCTTGTTTGCTCTTTGCACAGGGATAGGGACTGGGCCTCTTGGGTTAGCTGGGGGAGGTGGCTCCATCACTCTGTGTTTCGTGAGTTTGGATCCAACTGAGAAAATTAAACAGCATTGTCAGAAACACACCACATTTGAGACAACACAACCTTAGTCAACAGGGAGCCTCTTTTCAGGAATTATCTTAAGATGTCCCAAGAATAAACAATTAAAGGAAAAACAAACAAAGTAACCAAAGCTAATATGAATTATGAAACATTCAACTTAAGCAAACTCACATCCTGTTTAAACTGACATCTCTCATTATAAATATGAATGGAAAAAAGTGAGCCAACACCCAGAAGAGCTCTGTTGTTATTAAAAGGAAGGAGAGAATACTTGCTACCAAGTGGTTTGTTAATAACAAGGCTGAAGAGGTCAGTTCCACTATAGTATGACTGAATCAGGTGACAGAAGACCCTCATCAAGTCAAGTCAAGAATCTTTGTCATTATGCATAGCACAACGAAATTTCTTCCAGCAGCTCTCAGCTTAAAAGACACCTTATTTACATAACATAAAAATTGTACAAGTCAATATAAAAATATGAACAGAATGTAAATTCTGTGTTTTGTGTTGTCACCGTGTCTCGTGAAGTTTCCGTTGTTCAATGTTAGTTCCCTTATTAAAGAGACATTTTTGTTTTACACTTACTCGTCTGGCATTATAATTGAGTTCACCAAAACACTTTTCGGCCGCATCCCGCGCCGAATTCTGACACATTCTAAAGTACAGCTCAGTGCAAATGTCACGGCTGCCTTTCAACACAATCATCTCCCCGATGCCAGGGGTTCACAACAGCATGCATGGCAAACCTGTATAAATTGGGTTTGGCACATGTACAGCCTGAGACATTATATTTTGCAACTCCAATTAAGATATCCCCTGTAGTTGTGATAAACCACAGGTGGTTGCGCTGCTGTGTAGTTATCTTAGATCTGTTATTTCTGGCAACACACAGTGAACTGCAGATCAGTATGATCATAAGCAAGTTCATTAAAATAATATGAAAACACACCACTTTTCTGAATGATACAATATACAGTATGTTCCTTATATGGGGGATTTTGAAAGTGGGCACCTTTTACACCACAGAGGAGTCATCGTATATTCCAACCTGCTACAACAGCAAATTATTCTGTGCAAGTACCTTTAAGGTCAGCACAGCATCTTCAACACAGTAAGTTTATAAATATGGATAAAAAAAGAACAGGTAGTAGATACAAATAATTCTCTATAGTTGCCCAATATATCATATTTATTTTTCTCTGTATTTTTGTGGTTGCTCATTGGATAGGTGATGCACTCACTGCCATTGATATCTAGTCATTTTGGTGATTGAAAAAGTTGTGAAACTTTGCCCAGTCACTTCAAAAGTATCAGCTGAATGGATAAAACATAGAAACAGGTGTGAAAGCATAATGACACGAACATAAGTCCTTTCTTAAAGGTGGGCCTACACCTTTAAAGGAGGATCCAAACACATAAATGGAAGATAAAGAAGCCTTTCAGCCGGTGTGTGGCTGAGAGGAACATACAGGAAATCAGCAAGACACGTAATCCACCCTTGGTAAATAAATGTTAGCTGAGTGATTAAATAATTCATCTGCTTTAGTCTCCTGACACACAGTGAAGCCTTACCTTGCTGCTGAGCACTCTTCACTTGGGTGATGAAGGTCTGAGTCCGATCATCATCCTGCAGTTCAAACAGCAGCTCTGGAGCTTTTTCCCCTTTGATTCGTATCCTAATGCAGGCTTGAAGGGTACAGAAAACACACTTGATGGACACCTCAGGACTTGGGAAACACATTAGAAATGTAGACTGTGTAGGATACAAAGAAAAGTGATTTAACAGTGAACCAATTCAGCATTCTTTCAGAGAGCCCTGGCAACTCATGACCCGTGGTTGCTACTAAATAGACATTTAGCTGAGACATGCTTTAAAAATGTAGTATGGCTGGATGGGGGCTGTGCTGTGGTATGCGCTATGCTTTAGCTCTCTCTTGTTGCCAGTGTGTAGGCCAATTTAATTTTTTTCTGGCTTGCTTGAAGGACCAGGTCAAAGCCCCTGAAACTGAAGCTGAAGCTGAAAAGGGAATTACTTAACCCAAGGAGAAGTAAAAAAGTACTTACAATCTACTGAGAAATCAATAAGAAGAGCCTCTTCAGCTTCTGAAATGAATGAGGACAGAGCTTAAAGGTGCAAATGCAGTTCAAAGGTCTGCTGTGTGTAAAACAATAAACCAATCATGCTATAAAATATTTCAACAAGACCTAGTTTTCATATATCGATTTACGTTCTGACTTCCAGGTTCAAAGGAATTGTTCCCTGGACTTTCACTCTTACGCCACTGTACCCTGCATAAACAGTTACACTGGTATGTAAAGGAGTTCAACAATGTGAGGCCCAATGGCCACAGGCTGTGTCTACTGGACAGGGATCACAAACACCCTATTGAAGAGATGAAGAACTATTTGTAGCTGTTGGTGACTTAAAATATCCTCAACATTTCATTACGGTAAACAGTTAATCCTGCAAATTTGATAGTGAAAACAAAGGCAACGCACCTCGTACAATTTCAAAATTACCATTAATGGGTATAGACAGCTGGGCCACTGGACGAGACACAACA
The DNA here is from genome assembly GCF_001952655.1 of Monopterus albus. Classification (NCBI taxonomy): domain Eukaryota; kingdom Metazoa; phylum Chordata; class Actinopteri; order Synbranchiformes; family Synbranchidae; genus Monopterus; species Monopterus albus. Next base: position 4,552,714 of record NW_018127882.1, on the reverse strand, counting down.
GCTTCAGGAGTGGCTAAAACCCCCAGTCTGTATGAGAACAGCACAGACTCTCAGTTAACATCAACTCTGTGATATTTTAAAATCATTTTATCAGTAAAATCATCTACAACACAAAGCATATGTAGACAAGATACAGCAATTTCTCATTACATTCTCTAGCAATTAAAGTTATGCTTCATGCAAAGCATTCAGTATGAACACATTTAACATGCAATATGGGTATATAGTATGTACTATTAGAATTATTAGAATTATCAAGCGATTAAAATGTTAAAGATGTACAAAAATCTGAAATGCACATGCAAAATTATATTTAGTCTAATTTGCAGTCCAGTTGCTTTAGTTGAAAAAAGCAAACACTGCACAAAATTAACTGACAAGCCGTCGGCCTCAGTCAGGTTCTTTAGCAACCTGGAGCACATTCAGAGGAGTTACAAGCAGCTTCAAATCTGTGACTTGGGTTAATGTAGACAGGGTCATATTTCACTCTCTAACACTGGTTGACTAACAGTCAAGGTTAAAGCAGTAGGGTGGGCACTGACCACACCTTCAGTCCACCTCACAGTTAGTCAGAATGCTGAAAATGATTCAGCTCTGCATGCCTAAATGTGTCAAACAAACTTTGAGTTCCCCAAAAACAACAGTGGCCCCTGATGTCGTAAGCTGCACGATAAGCAATAACGGAGAACAACCCCTCCTCAAGGGAGCAGAGAAAGTAGCTGAAGCACCACACACTACAGCAGACCTGAAATAAATGTTATGAAACTCATGATATCTAGTTTTAACTGAGATTCTCAAACACATTTGTTTTAGCTTGATCTTTATTTTTGAGGCTACAGTTTATAGACAATTGTCTGTCCTCTATGAACTTCTGTTAAGCTGCTGTAAAAAACTACAAAAAAAACTTTAAAATTGATGTTTTTACACTGTTAATGGGCCTAACAGCTGCAAATTAAAACTGCTATATCTTTGGCAAAGTCTATAAATGTATCAACTGTGATGACAAAGAACAGTCTCCAAAATCATAACAAAAAAAAAGCTAAACAGAAAAAACTGCACAGCCAAAGATGACTACAACTTCACCAACGCTGACTAGAAGCCACTGAATCAGAACTTTAATGATCAACACATATACATGCTTAAAAATTAGCACCGAGTTAAAAAACACATTGGACAGTTTCAGCAAAGAACATTGTGAGACTCACACTGGAAATTACTACAAGGCTGTTGTACTGTAATATGCTTCATATTGTGATAAAAATGTCAACTTTTGCTGATTTAAAAAATGTCAGCAGGTGTCGCTTTATAATATTTCTACAGCACCGACTAAACCCCAATATGATGTCTGACTCTTCACCACTGTGTCCAGTTGAGGACTGCTCCTGAGCTTAACGTGTGTGTGATTTGAACACAGTTATACGACAACATGGCTTGTGTGCCCATGTGAGTCTCATTACAGTCCAAGACTAAGTGGAGGAATTCTGGATAATGGGTAGTGAGCTGGCTGGTGGTGGGACTATTTGCTTTCTCCTTCACATTAGCACACACCACAGCCTGCTATAAATCCAAACAGCACCAATGATTTAACACGCTCACTGCCATCACCCACAGTATCCTTTTTAATAAAACTGCTGGTGCTGCGCCATCCAGGGGGAACACATGAGGTTCTGTGCAAGTGACTAGCAGATCTGACTGAGCAGCAATGTGGTACGTTTGTGTACAGAGCTGCTCACACCCACTGGATAACCTGGGTTAAAATCCTGTTGCTGTAACACTGAACCAAAATACTACACCTTAACCAGCAGTACTGTCCTGATGCCAATGTGGTACACACCTTTTACAATACAGTGGACAGCCACACAATTCTGGAACGCCTCAGCAAGTGTGTACCCTCAACCTGAATTTCATCACACCAAAGCAAAAGCTAAAAGGAAGCCAATGCTGCACCTGAACAAGACCTGTTTTAAAAACACAAGCTCAATCTGTCACACCTTACTAAATTTACCTACTTTATCTTCAAATGCATACATTTCCAGTCACCGGTTTCTCTGATACTTACATAAATTCCCCACTGCGCTTAATTAGAGACAGCAGCCTGGGCTCCTTCTGGCCAGACCTCAGCTCCTGACCTCTCACGGTGTGAGCAGAAGAATCAAGGAACTATTGAGATTGTGGATGGATGTGAAATGCTTGGACATCTCAAGCGCTGAGTTTTAATCCAACTGTGTTAGTATTCGAGTGGGTAGACTGTCTGAAGGGATGATCTGTGTTAGAAGAAGCCATGCTAATTGAGAATTAGGCGGCAATTAATTTGACAAGTGGCAAGTAGCTCAGTGGTGAAGTTGGTTAGTAGCAGACAATGTAGTTAGCGTTATCGAATTTTACACTATACAGTGGCTAACGTTATTCTGATAAAGAAATCGGTTTATTTAAACGAGACGGGTCAATTTGGCATGGTTATTAGTAAACAAAATTAGAAAGCAGCTGTATCTATTAAAACGCTAGGTTACACTCGTGTCTAAAATGCGTTTAGCCAAGTCCATGTTTTTGTATCGTGTTAGCTGAATTGCTAACGTTAGCCAACAAGCTAAAGTAGGCTAAGAAATACACACACAAAAAAGCTGTAACCTGACTGTCATTCAAAAAGGATATTCCCAAGCACTCCTCCTCGCATATCCCCAATGAAGTATCCATTCTTTACAGATACAAAATAAATAGCAGTGCGACTTTAGCTTTTGAGTTGGTTCAGTCCGAACGTTTAAAACAGAGAAAGTTAGTTAAATCCCCACCCGGTGATGCAGATGCTGCGGCGGCCTCTCCGGTTGTGGCAGCTGATCAGTGCTGGTTGCTAAGCCCTAAACGCTTGTTAGCAAACTGTTGTTGTTAGCTCTGGGTGGAGACACAGATGTTTACCAAAGCTACGAGGTCAAAGTATAGAGGTTAGTGTCCGCCATCCTGTGAGAATGCCTGACGTATCCGGCTTCACAAAGACCCCGCTCGGTGTCAGGGAACAAGCTGGTCATATTACATAGCTTGCATATTGAGATAAAGGAAATAGAAACATCAGGCTATGGCACCTGACTACTACTTCTTCTTCTTCTTCTTCGTCTTCTTGTTAATGGCAGTTTGCAAGCCACCTTAAGGTGTACCTACTTACTGCCACCCACTGAACTGGAGTGTGGAAACGGACTACTTCTTCGGTCCCAGTTCTATTTTAGCCTTATCTTCGGGAAGTTTAACGGCGGTTGGAAACCGTTGTGAGGAGACAAAACGCCACCTTGTGCCTCGGAGCCTCAGCTCTGTCTGACAAATACAGCTGGGTTATAAAACAAAGAGATTCCTTGATAAGCGACCGGGAATTATAACCACGTGAGGGTCACTGATTAATCAAAATAGTTGTCAGTTCATTTTCTATCAACGAAGTGACTAATGGTTGCAGCTCTAGGTTAATGACTGGCTTAATATTATGAAAAAGTGTGCTGAACACAATGATGGAATATGCTTCTGAAGAATGAGGTTTCTTCCCTCCAGCACAGGAGTACTGAAGTTCCTACTGACCCCCACTACATGGATGGATTACTGAATGGGCCTACCAGGCAAAGGGCCCAAGGGCCCTGAGGGGCCTGAGGGCCCCTAGAACAGAGAACCATGAAGGCGCTGTAGTCTGTTGGAAATGCAAACAAATGACTACAGAATGCCACAAAATGAAAAAGATACAAAACCAGTTAATCATCCAGCCCATTTTAATATTTAAACTTGATCTTACACCTAAATGGCAGCTACACTTATGGTGGACATCTTTCCAGTCCCATTTGCACTTCCCATGATGCATTGTGCTTAAGTTCTTGAGTTAATGAAACAAAAATAAAGGCATCATTGTAAACACACAGTTCTCACTACACATACAGTACTATGTTTTAGAATTATGCACTTTGTACTGGTCTCATTTTTAACATTTTCACACAACATCCTAGAACCAAAACAAATGTAGATAGAAATTTTGCTAAATTAATTTATGCAGATTTTTGACTATATTATTGTCATGACCAGGAAGAAGCACAGTTAAATTATTTTGTAAAAGATAATGTCTTTGTGTATCTGCCGTCTTTAATAATAGTTATATAACAAAAGGTGCTTTAGAAGTAGTTTCACTAATACATGTGACTTCTTTCAGTTGTTGCAGGTTTTAATTTTATGAATGGCATAAGGGCTGAAGTCTTGAGGCCAAATATCTCCATTGGGAAGCTCCCTCCTTTGTTCCACCTGACGATCAACCATCTCTATTGACAGACTGGAAGGACCAAAGACGTCTATCGTACGATAGGATTGTGTCAGGCGACAGAAGGATGAAGTGTCTGAGATGTCATTGTCAAAGAGGTCTTCCATGAACTCCTTGTGCTGTCTGCGAGATGCTTTCAGGTCAGAAACCAGATCCTTAACATCTCTTATAAGTGTGGAGCGTAGACCAAACAGGCAGAGCAGGAAAACCAGACCTGCACAGATGCCAGAGACAAAGTACAGAGCCACTTTCTCCGGCAGGCCTGGAAGAGAGACAAGAGAAGACCACTGACCTTTTTCCAAATTATTCCAGGTAGCATAACATTTAGTTGTCTCTGTATAGCCCAGTAATGCACTTGAAAACACAAGTCTTAGTGGTTTGTGTGTTCATGTCCTGAACTGGTAGGAAGCTTCTGAGATCCACAGTGACTGTTGGCTGTCCTATTAATGCAAAAGATACAGAGGTGCACATTCATTCTGTCTATAAATGTCCATCCATCCATCCACTATCTCCACCCCCACAGGGTAGAGTGAACTCTAAAGTTATGTTTGAAAGAAAACTAAATTTGAACTTTAATATTTTGTTCACCCTCCAGATAAAAATAGGCGGTGTAACTATCTTTCAAAGCTTTCTGAAAACAGCTAGCTGCACTAGGAGGGTCTCCTTTCCCACAAATATTACATAGGATTATGCAGGTTTTGTTTTCTTGAATTAGGTGTCAAAGATATTTAAGTTGCTTGACTAATTTTAATGCAGGCTCACACATTCTAAGACAGTGCTTAATGTAATGGAAAATAAAATATAATACAAGTACAGTAAATATAGGATTAGATTTGCTGTTGGCATAGTTACTCAATATTAGAGGCATCCATACTTCTGTTTGAGTTTGCTGACTATTTGTAATCCATTTTTCATAACAACAGACATTCAGTTGCATAATATGATAGTGTAAATTTGATCAAATTAAAGGAATAAATGCTCACTATGAAGGTTTACATGTCTTACTCAGCTTTCAGTGTGTGCAATTTGATTTTAATGCTCTGATAAACAAAAAGAGAACCAATAGAAAGAAAAATTCATCACTCATCAATGTAAAAAGCTATGGCAAGCTAAGGAAAATAGTCAGCAGTAATGTGAAGTATTTATGTGCCAAACAACCATATTTGCCTTTAAGACGTGATCTACAACAATAAGAACTCTACATGCAACCCTAGCCTGAAGTTTATGGGCATCAGTGCACATACCCAATATTTTTTCAATGATCTCCAGTGAGTTGGTTAAAAGCATGTTTTGCGCCCTGTAGGTGGGGCCAGTGTACCATCCACCTGCAGGTGAGAGGGGTCCGGGCTCAGACACCAGTCGAAGTTTGCTGCATGCTGTAAAATCTGTGGATATTCAGTCTTGACTCTCACCATGTGTGTAGTCTGAGATCATGAAAGGATCTGTTGAGCCTCGACCCACATCTTCCAGAAGATACCGGGGCACTAAAGAGAAAATGAGAGATTTTTACATAATGCAGCAACCCATATCACCCCACTCATAAGCAGTGACAACCTCCATTTACCACAAGTGAAGGACACTCGCAGGTGTTTCCTGGTTCCAGGGAAGCAGGGGTCCCCAAAAGTTTGAGTGTCGGCCAGTAATGAACAGTTCGCTCTGCCGTGACACCTGCGTGACACTTTCCTCAGAGCTAAGGGTGACAAACACTCTGAAAAAAATTTGAGAAGTAAAATTAATAACTGTAATAAGTTCATTACAACAAATCAGTATAATATTGTAATTTTGTGACCGGATTTCACATCTAGACTCTGATTAGCAACATAATAACTGAGACTGAACAGAGTTTTACTAAAATAGTCACAAAGGAATTGTTTTATTAATGTATACTAATAGGTGAATAGGGCACAAAAATGATTCTCCACCATGTCTACATAATCAATATTTGTTCCACTACTGTGCCACTAGATGACACTTAAACACTTAGTTTCACACCCATGTCAGTCTGTGATGCTGGTTGCTGAGGACAGTAAGGACTGCCATGCAGCAGGTGTCCAAATGTGGCCGAGTAGATGACGAGGACAGTCTCATTTTTACACATCAGCCTCAGACGCTCATTTTCACACACCAGCCTTGTGCGGTGGTGCTCTGAAAAGCAGATGACATGTGGATATACATAAGGACATGACACCTACAGTAGCAAAGTAACTTTCTGAAACATTTTAACTTATTTGTTTTTACTTAATTTTAGTTCATTACTGCTCATTACTGTACATATTTTATGTTATTGCTGTTTCCTCCCAGGCAGCATGGTTTCCATCTGTTTCTGTATATCAGCTGGCTGAGACACTGTAGGTAATCCAGCACAGCAGACATCATGTCGGCTTGTATTAGTGTTGAAAAGTAATGGAAGAAGTACTCAGCTCATTTCCTTAATTACCACAGTTTCACAATATTCAATTGCAAGTACAAGCAAAAGTATAGAAGTATTATGAGCAAAATGTATTTAATTAGTTTATGTATAAGTTCTCAAAAAGTCTTCTGTGACTGATATCTGATTATACTGGGCATTTTTTAATTGTTAATTGATATTAATTAATCTGTACACAGCATTTTACTGTTGGAGCTACTTTATATAGAATTTGGTAGTTAAGTCTTGTGTTTCCCGGCCTAGGAGAGGGCCCCTCTAAAGGGTCACAAGTTAAATCTGAGGAATCATGAGATGATTGTGAATGATATAGAATTTGGTAGTTAAGTCTTGTGTTTCCCGGCCTAGGAGAGGGCCCCTCTAAAGGGTCACAAGTTAAATCTGAGGAATCATGAGATGATAAGTGGGAGAGGAAAGACGAAAAAAAAAAACAAGTTCTGAGAGATAAATTTGTTTAAAGGTTTTGGATTTGGTTTTGTAATGAAAGTTTGGATAATTAGAATTATTTCAGTGAAATCATTTAGAATCAGAATCTGCTTTATTGGTAATATTATACTGGAGCTCAATAGCTTACCAGGTCGGCACTTGTAGGAGACTAGGAGGTACTTGCTGGTGAGCGGACAGGGGTCCTGTCCAAACACTGGACTGAAAACAGGAATGTGACAGGAACATCGGTCCTGACACTCTGACACCACTTTCTGCAAGGGCAGCAAAACATGGGTTGACAACTGTCATCGTGAGTCACTCAGTGAAAAGGCCAAGGACAGTGAGAGTGCTTTACTAAAACAGACCGAGTTCACATTCATCTCATGGTGGCTTTAAATACCTCAATAACAACTGGAGAAGTACATTCTGTATCTTCCTCCACAGTCGTGTTTGTGTTTGCAGAGGGACATAGATGCTGATTAGGAACACGTCGTCCATAGAAAGCTGATAGGACGGCCACAGACGTCCTGGAGGGACACTCAATGGTGAGCGTGTCTCCTTCACAAGCATGAGCCGTGTGGTTCTTCAGAATGGAGTAAAGATACACTAAAAGACACCAAATATGATGCTAAAGTCACTTTATGTATCTGCTGACTGTGGGAGATCCTTTTGAACTAGCATATACATGTGGGAAAAAAATCAGTAAAGCAACTCAGCACACATTAAAAAGTGAATGGTATGAAGCTAATTAAAACTAAATCATTTATTTAGCCTCAAACACAGTGGTTTGATGTATCACTTTTACCTAATTTAAAAATATAAATAAGTATGTTTGACTTGTGTCAGTAGTACAGCAAGAGCTTCAGATTTGATCTAAGACAAATATTTTCCCTTGTTGACAAGGTTGACTCAGTTATTATTAATAACACATCATTTAGAAGCTGTTCATTGTCGATAACTGGCAAGTCAATAGTGTGTCTTAGTGTATGCTTTTTACTCCTTGAATTATAGTCCTGGTTGTTGCCTGGGAGGTGCCTCAGTCACAGAGTGTGGCTCTCCAAGACAATACTTGGACTAAGACTACACACACGAATATACACGACAATGAAACGTAGACAGTGAAGTCTCCCCTCCCATATGTTCTTCCTGTTGTTGCTCTGCATGTGTGTGTGTGGGCATGCACGTGAACCAAAGAGGATGTTAGAAGCTTCAAGGGACAAATGAGAGGCAGTACCAGGCACTCATTCACAATGAACTATTATTAGGCCCCTTAGAGCCTGCAGCCACACAGAAAATGTAGATTTGTGCCAGGGTCAGATAAAGAGATGCACTCCAGCACTGAGGTGTCTGAGAGAAAAGACACCTTTGGCTTCATCTGAATATATTACTGTTACCATAGCATCATCAGTCATACAGCTCAAACACCAAAACAGCTCAACTTATAAATACAGATCAAGGGTAGTTTATTTATTGCACTGGGGGTATCTAGTCCTAGTCTGTGAAGATCAGGACCTGTTCAACAGCCTCTTCACCCTGATTCTGGCCTGTCAGCATGAGCTGCAACAGCTGTTTGCAAAGCAGGATGTGGAGATATATTAGTGAATGCTGAATATCTGCCTGTACAAAACCTTCCCTGCTGAAAAGTAACCAGTCAGTTTCTTTCATTAACATAAGCAGTTACTGATGTCAAAAACAAAGCACTCACGAGAGAAATCAGGAGCTGAAAGTGTGGTGTGTGTCTTCAGAGCCAAAAGGAGCAGCAGAATACAGAAAGACCAGCAGAAGCTCCACGGCGCTGTCATTGTGCGTATCCTGGGGTTTTGTTGTAATGAGTTGTTGTGCTATTGACTGCCTGGAAGAGCATGGTCAATTAGTCAATGGTGCCATTGTTTGTATATGAAACGGCCACCCCCATTTAGTAATGAAAGAAAAAAAAAATCACAGTTGACCACTTCGGTCAGAACAGTCAACAGAGGTTCCAGTGCCGCTTTGGCTCCAGAACGTTAGATCTTGTTTGTTTAATTCTTACAAAAAACAAAGTGACTCTGACACCAAAACAGCAATCTGCTGTTTTAGGGGGGTTTATGTCTGGGACTATTTGTTGGCTGGGAGCAGTGATTGCCTGTCTCCAAAGTTCAAAAACATGCCACCAACAACTTAAGTATAAAGTTCACAAATTCACACATTATATCATGATTTTTTTTTAAATCTGCATACAAACAGAAATGCAAAAATGACAACTAGCATAGGGATTGATTAACAACAGTTTAACCCTCCATCCAGCACTGCGCAGCATCTCCAGCTATAGTGCTGGTTCCCAGATAATATAGTCAGCACACACAGGTTTTAGTGTAGATCTCTGTACAAGCACTAAGGTAGCATACTTGGTAGCTTCACTGTGGCTCCAGGAAGTCACTGGCTAAGAATTAGTTAGAACATGTAACCCCTCCATATTCTTAAGGTTAGTCAGGTTAGTTCTTTTGAACCCCTTCCAATCTTTATGCTAAGCTAGGCTAATCACCTAGCAACTTCATCCTCATACTTAACACATACAGACGTGAGAGTGGTATCAGTCTTCACATCTCTTCCCAACCAAACTTGTAATGATTTATGTCTTTAATGTCAGAAAAATAGTCACCGACTGCAGTGCTGCTTTTGTGGTGACTCGACATCCTTATAGTGAAAATAAAAATCAAGTCCCCAAATGCTAATTATTACATTTTAGGGTGATGACTTGGTTTAAGGTTAAGGTTAGGGTACATCTCCAGAAAATGAATATAAGTCAATTTAATGTCCCTGGAAATAACAGAAATACAATGTGTGTGTGTCCAGTGCCAAAATCAAGACTCATGCCGTTGAACTGGGTTGTCAACAGTGAGGGTCCTGTTTGTGGAGATAAGGCACTTTTTTTTCCCAGGAGGTCACTTCCAGTTGTTCTGTGTGGCCAGTGGACATATGTGTATATCTCTTGATGAGATAGGACTTTCCTATCTTTTTGCCCATAGAAGCGGAAGTAAGTGTAAGCTCATTGTTGAGCTATGCTTTTCCAAAGCTGACCCTTTTTTCCAGGAATACTCAGGAAATCTCTCTTGTTGAATGTCCTCTCTGCATAGCCTGAATCATTTGGTTTCAGTTTATTATGTTTTTAACTTTAGTTTCCGAATTACACGTCCTCTCTTTCGTAACCCTGTGTGACTGCTGTTGTCATACCAACCAAACACTGACACATAGCCTAGTATGTGCAAAGTCAGGACATCATGAAAATGAATTTCTAAATAGCAGTGCAGTCATTTATCACACAAGCTGAAACACTCCCTCATTCACAGAGGAGTGGACATGATAATGGAGGTTGGTAGTTCAAAAGCCAAAGCCCATATTTGAATCATGCTTGAGGAAGCACGGCACTCCCACATTATACTCCAGTAAAATTCCATTCACCTCCCAAAGGAAGTATCAGTAAAGTAGTCAATTATTTATTAAAACTGTCTTGAAGGACGGGTGGTACCACCATGTGGAAAGAGAGATTTGGCTTCAGATAGAAAATCTCAGGCCAAAAGCTCCCTGACCTTTTAGACATTTAAAAGAAAAGAGGAATACCTTTTCTACAACCTTCTCTTCCTCTGTTGTTTGTAATGGGTTTGTTTTTCATCCTCCCTCTCAGTGATTTGAATTCCTCATGCCCTCTTAGGCAGATACATGAGACACAGAGCCTTGTAACTTCTCTGGCATTTTCCTTCTAAATTCCTTGTAATGTGTTGTGTAATCCTGCCTGTTTTTTTTTGTCATATTTTTTAGGGAAGTCTCTACCACAGTGTGGGGATTTTGACATAAAATTTCCCTTCCCCTATTTATTGTAAATGATACATTTTTCAAGAAACACCAATACTGAACAGAGTCCTCGGTACCAAAAGTAAGCTCATATTCACACATACATTTTCCTAAACAACTTTACTGATCATTAGTACTTAACACTTCTAATATACATATATATAATACTCTCTCCACTCAACAGTCAAAACACCTCCTACCCTATTTATGCCCAAAACACTGAGGAATCTCCTCCACCATGACATTGTGCATTTCTCAAAATGCCCCATCTTTGTTTCTGAATTCTGCAGGTACAGTAGAGCGGGAAACAGGTACAAAAACATGTAAATGACCAAAAACATAGTAGTATTAAACATAGTCAACTGATTGTAAGATCCTTATTTTGCATAATAAATAACATATAAATAATAAAGTCCAGTTTCACATATAAAGATTTCTTCATACACTGTAGGCTGCATAGTAAAACTGACTGAATCATTAAAAAATATTAAACAAAAATATATGTATCCTTTAAAATGTATACTATTATACTGTATACAGTTCAGTTCAGTATGACTTTCAGTGTTGTATGTTCAGGTGTTTCTTATGTTCCTGTAGCCAAAGTAAACATATTATATTTTATTAAATCACATGAATGTGAAACTAAAGGCTACAACTGTGCCACTGATTCAGTCTCCACTGTTTCCCAGTGCTATTCAAAGCACAGCGGGTGCTTTGTATTACCTTAAGCCTTCCTGTGAACCATGTTCCTTTATTATTCCTTCTATATTTAACATATTGTTGGGATGTCAGTGACCCAACTATCTGAAATTGTATGTGTGGTGAGTTACATGAAGTTATCAGGTCCTGTGTATTGCATTATGTAGAAGGACCTACTATTTTAAGCTCTCCCCTCATAGGCTTTTGCTTCGTGTATATAAGAAAGTGTACCCCGCCCATTTTGCTGGAACCTCCTTCTCCCCCTGGCTAGTACACTGTGCTCAGAGTGAAAGCCTCCAAGGAGCACTCAGACAAAACACCAGCAGCTGTGAGGTGCAACTCCTTCTTCTGACACCCACAGCCACAAAGACATTTGAAACCAGAGCAGCACATGTTCAAGGGCACTGTTATCAGTTTCCTCTCTAGTTTTGCGAATATTTTGCGGTGACTCCCACCCCCCCAAAAAAGACCAATTGACCTGAGGAGAAGTTTTCATTGGAACAAGTACTTAGAATTTTAAAAAGTATATAAAACTTTTTTGGGGGACAACATGGCACTTCTGCAGATTTCTGAAAAGGAGCCAAGCATCGAGTTGTTCATCAAGGTCAGTCATTTCTTTGTAATTTCACTAGTTACCTGCAAGAGAATGTTTACTTTAATGTGTGAATTCAGTGGCTAAAGAAAGGGCTGTTTATTATTAGATTCAGAATTAAATTGTCCCTGTATTATATACCATTATCTAAGGTAAATATGTGGGCACTCAGAGACACACATGGATGTCCTGCTCACTTATCAGTATTGAAAATGACAGAGATGTTGAACAGTAGCATCAATCAGAGGACAACTCTCATTTTGATGGGTGCCGTCTCCAGATGTGCTACAGATGATGAAGTGTTTGTATCCCTGTTGGGGGTTACAGCATGTTTTATCAGTAAGCTCTGGCCACAGAAAGAGAGTCCACCTTATCATCGCAGACCCAGAAGGAGCAAGGAGCCTGCAGGGTGACTGTCCCAGCCTGAACCAGCCACACCCACTTTATTTACACACACACACTCACATAGAGTCATCTATATCAAGAAGTCAAATAGTTAGTCACTCTACTTATTTGTCCTCTTACATTATTTCCAAATATTTAACTACTAAATTACAGTGGGCTCCTTTTATTTTTCTAGCTTTGAACACAGATGTGTTTTAATTTCATGTTTCAGTGCAGAGATGCAGTGTTTTATGTGAACAAGGTCGCGTAAAGCTCAAAACCAGTACAACACAAACTAGACATTACATTGTCATAGTAAATGAAACATTCTACATTCAGTCGCTTAAAGGAAGAATCTGACAATTTGTGGTAACTAGTTCGCTTTCTTGCTGAGACAAGATGGCAAGGCTGATACTGCTCCAGTACACATGAAGCCACAGTTGGCTGCCTGTTGGCTAAACTTATCATAAAAACAAGAAACAAGAAACACAATGAAACAGCTGACTCTGTTTAATGGTGACAAAACCCACCTACCAAACCCTCTAAACCGCACATGTTAAATGTGCTTACAAAACCAAACTGTGAACGAGTCAGTTCTGGCTTTACATGGAGTCATGTGCTCAGTATGCTTTCAGTTTTTATCCAGATTAAACCAACAAGATATAATCTCTTATTTGGTGAGTCTTTATGCTAACATAACCAGATGCTGGCTTCATATTCACTGTACAAACATGATAGTAATATTGTTCATCTTGTCTAACTCTCAACAAAAAAGTAAATAATATGCCAAAATGTCAAACTATTCCTTTAATATTCACATATTGGCAGCATTATGGCTCAAAGGTGGAGCTCAGAAAGACACATGTAAGGCTATAACCAGAATGTGTCATGTCTGAGCTGACTGAAGGAGGAAAACAAATGTTAGCATCTGTTGCTGTTGTGACGCATCACCTGATTTTCCATGAAGGAAGCAACCTTTAAATATCCTGGACATGCATTGCACTTCTAACGGCAGGAGAGGAGAGGCGTTGTGATTGCAGGGCATTTGTGGCTGGTTAAAACTTTAACATTACTGTTTGTGTTTTTCAGGCTGGACATGATGGTGAGAATGTAGGGAACTGCCCGTTCTGCCAGAGGCTCTTCATGGTCCTGTGGCTGAAAGGAGTGAAGTTTACAGTGACCACTGTTGACATGAGGAAGTAAGCACCCCTCCTCTGACGAAAACACTTCCTGAGCATCTGGTCTTGGGGACTTTCACAGAGAACTTAAGAAAAAAACAGAGAGAAAATGAGAAGTTATTTTCAGTAATCCAAACCATTTCTCATTGTCATTAAGTGTTTAGCTCAGTCTGTTTAACTGAGGTTAGAGGGAGGAGCCCCTAATCTCAAGGAGTACAACGAGATCTGTGTCACTTTCAAACAAAAACCTTCTTTAATTGAACTTTTATTGTGTGAATTTCTCAGTCATTACTGTTGAGAAAATAAGATCAGGAAACGTGATACTTGCTGATAATTGAGTGATTCACAACACACATACAACAGGCCTCTGAAACAGGCGACCACTCCCAGCACTGTGTTTTTTTTAACTAAACCAACAGCCAGTGTTGAAATCACTAATCCAGAGTGCCACATTTGATTTTGATAGCTTCAATAACCAGTACACTCTTGGTTCTGAAATGCTTGATAACAATCTAATTCTACCACTGATATAATACATGTATAAGCAAGTCCTATTCTCTCCTTCCTTATCACCTTTTCCTGTGATCCCCAGGAAACCAGCTGAGCTCAAGGACCTGGCCCCAGGGACAAACCCTCCTTTTCTCCTCTACAATGGCACCCTCAAAACAGATTTCATCAAAATTGAGGAGTTTCTGGAACAAACACTGGCCCCTCCCAGGTACTGTTGCACTCCATAATGTAAATATTAAAGCTACTCTACCTAATTTCTTTTCAGACACTAGCGAGTCTAGTGAGATTGAAAACAAACAGAGCTAAGCTGCACCTAACCACTCTTTGTCCCGCCCATCACATCCTGTTTCCTTGCAGTGACCTAAACTATGAGTGCCTGTTTGCAACATACTGTACAAATGCAGCCTCCAGTCCAAAGCTAGCGTTAGCTGACTAATGAGCAAATTTGTCAGTCCACTAGAACTCTCTGGTTAGTGCTAACGTAATATAAAGCACTAACATTACACAAAGTTCAAATTGCTCCCAATTCAATACAAAGGTAAAATTGTGACCATGCTAGGGTTGCTAATGTTATCAAAACAAACACATGAGCTTCAAACTTGAGTCGTTTACAGCTGCTTTTAACACTCTCCATCTCAAAAAGCCAAACCGATGTTAACCCTAGTTTTTGCTCTCTGTTTGTCCCATTGTTTCTGCGCAAAAGAACCAACCTCCTCTGTCTGGCAGCCACTGTTTTGACTTTTATCTGCCAAGAGCTCCTCCATGGCTGGATGTTTTAAATTGCTGTTCACATTTCAAAAAGTGCTTCTTATAACCTTCACTAGTTGCTTCCATCTCAAAAATCTGAATAGATGGATGAGTGAGGACCTGACATATCCCTTCTTCAGGTGTAGAATTACTTCAGCAATCCTCTCAGGGGGTAAATTGGATCAGAAGCACAGTGAACTGTGTATTTTGTCAAGCTTACAGTTCTCTGGGAAGATGCTGTAGATACAGCTTATCAGAGGAAGAAACTGAAATACACAGAATTAGCCATGGAGGCAGAGGAGCGTGGCTGAAAAGTTAAAGTCCGCCCCGTGGATATTTGTTGTAGGGGATTTGTTGCCAAGTCAACTGTCTCTCTGCTAGGTGAGTTAGCATATAAAAGGGCAGAGACTAAGACAGCCTGAATTAGTTGGAAACAGTTAGCTTGAATTAGCCTGAGTAGATGAAAGGTCTGTTCTGGGATGTTGGAACACACTGCTGAGCCTTCTCAAGGGTTAAGGGATGCTTTGTGTTAAGTGTAGGTTAGGTCTGGAAAATGATGTTGTTTAATGTGGGACTCTGAAGATACAGTATATGACTACATGGCCTGACACCCCCCCTCTTTGGGGTCAATTAATGGGTAAACATCATTTAACCTATATACTGAGATTACATATGAATGCTCTCACATTCCTTGGCACATTTGATTGTGTATTATTGATTGCTAAGTGAATTAGTGATGGGTTATTTTCATTGCACAAGTTTATTTCCAGGCTTTCCTCTCTCCCCTGCAGGTATCCTCATCTCAGCCCACTAAACAAAGAGTCCTTCGATGTGGGTGCTGACATTTTTGCAAAGTTTTCTGCTTTCATCAAGAACAACCCAAATAATGCCTGTAAGCTAGAGTTCTTGTAATTTATTAATCATGTAATAGCTCATAATATTTTCACTTATGTTTACCTATATGGATATACAGTAAATATAAAGCCTTATAGATAAATAGATAGCTAGATACTACTTTCAAACATCTGAATGCAGGAGTTTTACATGTAACAGAGTACAGAGTGTTATTGATACTTTTACTTAAGTAAAGAATTTGCGTACTTATTCCACCACTATTCAAAATTAAAAGTAGTCTTTATGGTCCCTAATACAATAATAGACTATCTACATATTATATTATTGGGTTTTTATTAGCAATATATTGACAGGCATGCAGCATTTTATGCTTTAGGTGAATTTGGTTAGATAAACCTATTGCAATCCATTGTATTTTACAAGCTTATTGGGTTTAGTATATACAGTAACAAGTTAATCTACAATGTAACAAGTAACTACAGCTGTTACTGTAGTGGAGTGAAAAGCACAATGCTTCACTTTTAAATGTAGTAGAGTATAAGTATAAAGCAGCAGAAAATGGAATCACTCACATAAAGTACAAGTATTTCAAAATGTTGCTTAAATACAGTACTTAAATAAAAATGTAGTTTCTCACCACTGGCAAAGTTCGACAGAACAACACAAGTCTCTGTGTTTCTGCATTTTCAGTCCATGAGAAAAACCTGCTGCGGGAGTTCAAACGCCTAGATGACTATCTGAACTCCCCACTCCCTGAGGAGATTGACCACAACTCGAGCGAAACCATCATCTCCAAGAGGAAGTTCCTGGATGGTGACCTACTCACCTTAGCTGACTGCAACCTGCTACCCAAACTGCATGTTATCAGGGTGAGACAGTGGTTCAGCTGTGTTATCATTTTGGGTGTAATCAATGGTATAGTGTAGGTTTTGTTGTACTAGAGTGAATCATAATATGGCTGGTCTTTCTGTGCAAAATGTCACCTCTCTGGACAGTCAAGCGTGGCTCTTTAAGGATCATTTAATCAAATAGGATATATAATAAATACAAATGCAAACAAGATACAGTGCCTGGTTTATATTATATTATATTGTAATTATAACAGTAGTTCCCAACTTTGTGGGCTTGGTGTTCCCTTAATAAACATTTGTGTCTTTTTTAGGCTCCAAGTTGTTAATAGTTAATAGGAGACATTTCCTCTCTAAACATCTCAGTTTGGTTCATGTAACTATCTGTTCGAAACCCAAAAAGGTTAAATTCTCCAATATTTCACTAAAAATACAAAGAAAAAAGTGCAACAAATGAATACAAATTTGTGTATCACCTTTTTCCCTACTACAGTTTTCAGTAGCATACTTTATTATATGTCAAGGAGAAATATATATTTTTTAATCCAATACATTTATAGAACAAGTTAAGCTACTTCACACATTAGGATTTTAGAAACATAATGAGCATAAAATCTGATGCGTTTCCATATAACAGGTAGGAGAATTTTTACATTGTTGTATTGGTGCTTTTATTAATGTAAATGGTCTAAGTGCTTACTATTTCCACCACTTATCTTCATGCACCTCACAATTTTGCTCTTCCTTTGTGTTTATTTTAGGTTGCTTCCAAGAAGTACTGCGAGTTTGACATTCCCGCCGAGTTCACAGGCGTGTGGCGATACCTTCAAAATGCCTACGAGAGAGAAGAGTTCAAACAGACATGTCCAGCTGACATTGAAATCGAGAAGGCTTACTTTAACGTGGCCAACCAGAGGAAATAAACTTTTCATTCTCTGTAATCCATGTTCTGTTTTTACCACATGTAACCATGCGTATAAAGATCTGTAGAGAGCGTTACAACCTACAAGAAGTATCTGTGACAGTGAGTCACACACTGGTCCAACTGAAGCACCTTGAATTGCTGTTGCAGTACAACTTGTGGGCACGCTAAAACAAAGTGTTTTATTGGTTGTATCTACTGGCTATTCCTTCATTGTCACTAAGCAAAATTATGTTTGTATGCCACATTGAAAAGGCCAAACGTGCAATTGACTGAAAATGTAATTTAGCAGATTTGTTGTTGTTGTTTATAGTGTAAATACACATTTTTTCATTCTTTTATGACCAAATACCCCCATTAAAAATATATTATAGTGTTAGTGTGAGCAGCATCTTCACAAACAGTTCATTTTTATACAAAACATGAAATACACTTTTTGTATCTTGTACAGTATGATGTGGTTATATTGTTTCACACTAATAAAAAACACCTGATTCACTTGTCATGAGCTTGATTTTGTGTGTTTATGTATGCTGACTGGTACTACTATAATGCTCGCTTGCTGGAAACAATGAAGAAATAATCCTGAATTTCATTGTTCTTCTTTATGTCTCATACAGTAAATATTATAAACATTTTTACCTGGAAATATTACAATCAAAAGCAGGTCATATAAGTTGAATTTCTGATATTCAAGTTTATTTTCAGCCACCAAAAAAACAATTTTACAGATTCAAAAATATATTTTCTGATGATCCAGTAGAGACGATGAATATGCTGTTTGGAAACAAAAACGACGATGGAGAGTGAAGATGTTTCCAACCAGGCCGCACTGAAAACACACTAAACGTCCAGCAGCTGTGCTCTAGTTGGTCACACAGTATTTCCAGAAACATGCTGTTGGACATCAGAGAGAAAAAGCAAAGGACAAGTGAAGTCAGATTAATTAGTTATCCACATTTCTTTTCACACATTTTCTACACTCTGATGTAAATTATTTTAAGTATTACACCTAATACTAATTTTAATATTTTCTTACTGCAGTCACCTGCTTCTTCACATCATGATTGTACTATTTTATTTTTTTTCAGCTCTCTAATATGACATCTGTGTGGCTGACTGTCTTGCATGAGGGATCACTTCTCCATTGCTCTTCATGAGGTTACACCCTATCTTCCTGTTACAGAGTTCATTTTGTAAATATGCAGACCTAAGTCTAAGGATCAGTGGTTTTACATTTTGTACAGATTGTACAGCTTTTAACGGAAATTTGAGATATATAATAAAACCGACTTCACCTGACTTTATGCAGTTTTGTCTATGTTTGTATTTTGCTGTACTATTTATAATATTTAGCATTCAAAAGCAGCATACAAACATTTAATAAATGGTTTATAACACACTATACTGCAGTTAGGTGTTTATTAATGAATTTGCCAGTGATTATAATTCCTCCGGGGGACAGTCACAAGTGGAGGCTGACAGATAATGATGGCAGCACAGTAAAACACAGCTGTAATAATGTAAAATATGTCTTCACAGGAGTTAAAGATGTTGATAAGACTATAATAGGACTATAGCTTTAACATGTTAAACTACTTGTCTTTTAAGAAAAGTAAATGCAGCCTTTACTGATCACTTTTACTTCAGTGGAGTTGAGGATTTGTACTTACCACAAATAAAATATCAGTTTAAATGTACTTCTGCCAGTATATCATATGTCCTACATTACATAACACCAGCCTCAGTTACACTTAGCACTAAATCCCAAGCCCTTGTCAGTGACACCTTATAAAGATAAAGATGTGTGTGTGGCATTTGTGTTTTAATAATGAGTCAGTCACCTCTTTTGTTTGTTTTTGGTAAGTTCTGGTCTGATCTGAGAAAACCCTGAGAGCGAAGCTTGTTGGCTGCTGCCAGCTTGAAAACAACTTCTTTGAGGTCCTCGACCTAAAAACAAGAATACGACGTGGAAAGTGTTGGTTCTGATCCCAGCATATATTTGATCTTTGGTGGTCATATGTTCCTGCACTCAGTCTCAATTCCTGCAACAAAACTCTACTACCGACCTCCTCAACTGACTTAAAACCAATGGAGATGCATTATCATAATAATATAATAAGTTTTTTTTATAAAGCACTATCAAATTGATCAAAACAGGTGTTATACTAAAATATATAGTGTTATACTATCATTAGAGATAGAGTACAGACATATATTATCAGCCTTACCATATTTGAAAACTTATCTTCTTCTGCTGAATCTTTATTAGCCCCTAAAGAAAAATTGTAATAAAAGTTGAAGGATCATTATATTTACCATTATATTTCTCTATGTACTGCAAATGTCTGCATGTTGGTTTGTTTTGTTTTTACCTTTATTCCAGGAGTCCCTGCCTCCATTGTGCTGCATCAGTAGAGGATACAGATTATTCGCCTCTCGCTGCTGGCCCTCTGCAATGTTTAGTCCACCCTCCACTTCTGACACAAATTTTTGAATTAGATCTGGTGAGACAAACCATTGCCTCATCATCCTGTGATTATGATATTAATACCCCTATATTGAGTTAAGCAGAATAACTCGTATGCCGTAAAACAGAAGTCCCAGTGTTGCTCATGGCAGGAGGTCAGTTCTAGAAGGTAACATGCTTATTAAAGCTATCCAACACATTCAGTTAAATTAGAAAAAATATCAACAAAAAAAGAAGAAAACTTTTCAGTCTTACCTGACTGTGGCTCCAGATTGGCATCAGGATACAAAGGTAGAGCATCTGTCGATCTTGCAGAACAAATCACAGCCACAAGATAAAACACAGCTATAGAAATCATAGTGGCTCTGTCTTTAGATGGCCAGATCTGGACTCTACCTAAGCCTGACTGAGAACTTCACTTATATATCCCTCAGTGGCCATCCATTACAGTCTGATCAATACATTATCATCACATCCAGTCACCTGCGTAATGGTCTTGACGTGATGGAGCACAAATCTGAGACACAATTTAGGGGAACCTGTCAATTCAGCCGGAGCCTATCTGTGCTTGTACAGAGAGGCCTAACAAATGTTTACACTGCGGCTGTCCATCAGAGTTCTGATGGTTTATGTCTGACACCACTTCTGATGCTCTGTTCAAACGTATCGTCACTCATGTCTGAGATCACAGCTACACAGAGCTGCTGGAAGTCACTGCAGGTTTCTACGTCATTTTGTGTTGAATGACTCACATTTCTGAGGCACTTAATTATGAACGACAAATGGGGCAAATAAGTCACACTGTGAGGAAGATTCATCTGGAGGAAGCTTTGGGCCATGGGGCTTTTTATCAAACTGAAAGGCCACTAACGCTCTTCAGATGAGTGTATGTGGTTTGGGGTGATTTAGATGGTTGTTTCCATGTCTCTGAAATTGGTGTTGAAAGCAGCAACATTTGATCCATCTGACTGCTGAGCAGTCAATGAAAGGAAGCAAAAGCATAGCAGTTTAAGTTCAATGTTACACGGTAACTTTAAAAATTAGCCACAGAAACAAATTACACATGTGGAAAATGGCATTATTGCAAACAGTCACTCAGTATCGCTGTTTAAATTTCGTTCAGGATTTATGTACATGTGTAAATCATAGTCTTGGAAAATATGAATCTGAAGTCATTACGACTTCCTTTATTGAACCTAATCTTTGACCCCAAAATTAAAATAGTTTAAAACACTGAGACTACACAAATAAACTAACAGCTGCATTTATGACAAAGCAGAGTTTTAGATGACTTCTCTATTTTGATAGTAGTGTTACAAGTAAATATTTGTGGAACGACGAGACAATAATAGGAGATACAAATGTAGGTATTTGTGGCCCCTCACTTCTGAATCCAGATTAAGGTGTTTTAACTGGTTTCCTTGTGATTCACTACCACCTAAATTTTGTTTCCATGTCACACTGTTTCCTTTTTATTATTTATTTACTCGGAATATATTTGATATTAATTATTCCATGTAATACTTGTGCTATGGCAGAGGTATAGGTTACTGTACATTTATAATTTGGTTGCTCTTAATTACCAGTGGGTATTACTAGTGAACACTACATGCTAGCCTGAGTAAAAAAAAGATCTCACACTATATTGTATTGCAGCTCAATAGTAGCACAAACCACAGAAGAATCAACACCTCTCTAAACATTATAATTTGCATTCTAAATAAATCTGGAGGAACTGTTACATGAATGTTGTATTGGACCGCACTAGTTTTAGTCTGGTGTACCTAATGAAATGCCAGATGAATTGGTTGATGTATGATTGATACACAAATGGCTAGTCCTTCTCAGAGCATTTATGTTAGTTTTGGTAAGTTTGATAAATAAATGGCCTGGACCAATATTTACCTCTCAAGAGTAGGAAATCTTGTGCCAGACGGTGGCAGTAGTGCAACACTACATGTGGCAGCAGGAAGAGAAATTGGAGGAGGGGGTATAGTGTTTTGTCTGACGTTGCTAACCCCAGCAAACAGGAAGACTAGGAGCTGAAAGACAAAAAAAAAACAGCACTGACACCAGTTGACAGCGTTAACCTAAGTAGGTACAGTAACTACACTTTTCTGTTGTTTGTTATGTTGCTAACAGGACCTCACAGCTAGGGGTATAGCATCACGTTAAGAAGATAGGAAGCTAACAGTTAGCCACAGCTACGGGGTCTTCGTCTAAAATCCCCGGTATTTAAGAAGTTCCGTCGTATTATTGCTAGCTGTTCAGAATTGCTCATCTAAATGTGGATGTTAAAATTATGGAAATAAAGTTCAAACAGACGGGTGTCTGTAACGTTTCATCGAAAACTCAGCCTAAAATGTTTTAGTTTAGCCTCCTCCGAGACTGTCTTATGTCGAGGTCTGTCGCCTATTTCTATAGTTTTTGCCGTAGTACCCACCTCAGTGGTTGGGATTACGTTATGTTTAGGTGTAACAGAGAAAGCTGGTTGCGGTTAGATTAGGGTAAAATGTGGGTTATGATACTGTAATGTTAATGGGAAATGGGCATATAATCCGAAACTCCCAGGGGAAAGTAGTGTGTGTTTGTCATATAGACACATTGGTGTTACACCAATGTGTCTATATGACAAACATACACAACACTAACACACAAAAGGGAAGATTTAGCTTAGAAATAAATCTAAATGGCTGCATATTAGTTTCTGCAACAAATGGAAATGCCTATCTCATGGTCACACGTTGACCTGTGCATTCCTTGTTTCTTAAATGTGACAGTTAGCAGTTTCTCTGTGTTTTATGATTTTAAATTGTGAATCTTTAGGTTTTGGACAAACAAACAAACAACCTGAATATATCAACTTGGGCTCGGTGTAATTATGATGGGCATTTTTCAATAATTTTAACTTTTTAAAATTTCAAATAAATATTTGTGAAATTATTTGGTATGCAGATTTGTCTCCGTTAAAATAAAAACATTAATTATCCAGTAAAGGACACACATAATGAGTAAGTACAGCATGTTCTATTATACACCCATTGTAATTAAACATGCAGCTGAGGAATGTGAAATCATTGCTGTACAACTTGTTTCAGTGGTTGAGTTGGCTCTGTTTTCAATATGTAGTTAACAAATGCAGCAGTTTCATATTCCTTTCACTGTGTTCCCACCTTATTTTGTTAAAAAATCAAAACAAAAACGTATCTTTAATTCATTACTTTGTAGAAATAGTCGTACTCAGCATGTCAGGATTGGGTAGTTGACCCCATTCTTCCCAGCAGATTCTCTCAATCTCCATCTGATTGGATGGGAAGCATCTGTCATGTGCCATCTTCAGGTTTTCAGTGAACGGGTCTTAATACTTTACTTCTGAAGTATTTCACCTCTCCTGTAAAAGCACAAGTCATTAATAAGCCAGTGCCGCTGCACAGTAAATATCAGTTGGAGATACAGAATTTAAACAAAACTGCTTACGGACATGATGTTCTCCCCTAAGAAGCGACAATTAGGGCATTGATTAATAAGTTAATTTACTAATGCATTGACCAAATGTAGCATATTAAATAAACATGAAATTAATGCCCTGTCATTCTGATTAATCACAGTTTTAATTGAAATAAATTAAATTTAAAAAACTGTTCTAGTTTATAAGTATATAGAGAAATGGGGGCATGGCAGCAGGCTACTTGAAAACCACTGGAATGCGCCTGTCATTTTAGAATGATTCTGATTTACACTAACATACACACAATAGAAAGAACAAAATTGGCTGGTGTCATGAATATGATGGTAATGTCTCCTGCACTTATTTTGTGCACAAGGTAAGAACATTTCTATGCGCATGTTAGTGAATAAGGTCCACTGCCTGTCTGCCGTTTGGTGTTTACAGTCTTATGCAAAAGTTTAGGCACCCCTTGATACATAACAGATTTTGGTGATTTTTTATTTGAACAGATGTTAACACAGTTTCTCTTGGAAATGGAAAAAATGCACAATATTTTCTGCAAACAGTGATGCATAGTTACTTCTTATGCCATAAATTGAACAAAAATAAAAAATAAAAACATTATTATGGCATGGTGCAAAAGTTTGGGCACCCTACACAATCAGTACTTAGTAACACCTCCTCTGGCAGATATCACAGCTTGCAAACGCTTTTCATAGCCAGCTAAAAGTCTTTCAATTCTTGTACTTGGGATCTTCTCCCATTCTTCCTTGCAAAAGGCTTCTAGTTCTGTAATATTCTTTGGTCGTCTTGCATGCACAGCTCTTTTAAGATCTACCCACAAATTTTCAATGATGTTTAAATCAGGGGACTGTGATGGCCATTCCAAAACCTTCAGCCTGCGTCTCTTGAGGTATTCCATAGTGGATTTCGAGGTATGTTTAGGATCATTGTCCTGTTGTAGAAGCCATCCTCTTTTCAGCTTCAGCTTTTTTACAGATGGTGTGATGTTTGCTTCCAGAATTTGCTGGTATTTAGTGGAATCCATTCTTCCCTCCACCCGTGCAATGTTTCCTGTGCCACTGGCTGCAACACAACCCCAGAGCATGATAGATCCACCCCCATGCTTAATAGTTGGCAAGGTGTTCTTTTCATGAAATGCTGCTCCTTTTTTTCTCCAAACATGCCTTTGCTGATTGTGTCCAAAGAGTTCTATTTTAACTTCATCAGTCCACAGCACTTGTTTCCAAAACGCATCGGGCTTCTGTAGATGTCCTGTTGCATACTTCAGACGTTGGATTTTATGATGGGGACGCAGATAAGGTTTTCTTCTGCTGACTCTTCCATGAAGGCCTTGTCTGTGCAAGCATCGCTGCACAGTGGAACGGTGCACCACCACTCCTGAGTCTGCTAAATCTTCCTGCAGGTTTTTTGCAGTCAAATGGGGGTTTTGATTTGTCTTTCTGACCAGCATACGAGCAGTTCTGTCCGAGAGTTTTCTTGGTCTTCCAGATCTCATCTTGACCTCCACAGTTCCCCTGATCTGCCATCTCTTAATTACATTTCTTACTGTGGAAACTGCAAGCTGACAACGCTTTGCTATCTTCTTGTAGCCTTCTCCTGCATTGTGGGCATCAATAACTTTCATTTTCAGGGTCTTACACAGCTGCTTAGAGGAACCCATGGTTGCTGGGTGTCCACAAGTGTGTGCACAAGGTTTGAAGAGTCAAAGTATTTGTACAGCTTTGAAATTGGCATTTACCAATGACAGCTGTTGCTGTGCATCAGATCTAACGAGCTGATTAAGGTCTGATACCTTGTGAGAGACTTTGAGACTCTGGAACTCTTAGGGTGCCCAAACTTTTGCACCATGCCATAATAATGTTTTTATTTTTTATTTTTGTTCAATTTATGGCATAAGAAGTAACTATGCATCACTGTTTGCAGAAAATATTGTGCATTTTTTCCATTTCCAAGAGAAACTGTGTTAACATCTGTTCAAATAAAAAATCACCAAAATCTGTTATTTATCAAGGGGTGCCTAAACTTTTGCATAAGACTGTATATGTATGTATGTATATGTGAGACAAAGAAAACCACATAATCATGATTTTATTATCAGAACAGATGCCAATAATCTCCCTATTGATCAGTTTAGTTAGTAATTGGGCATCTCTAATTCAAGAATAACTGTTACATATTTGTGTGTGGTGAATTTACCAGGTGATTTATTTTTCACTTACAGTTTGTGCCTAGTATGTAGTATTCTTCTACAAGTATGATTAAGGCTTCAGTTAACAAGCCTGGAATGCCTGATGCGTTCCTTTTAATTTAAATTTATTGAATGTATGTCATCTGTGTCTGTGTTATTGTGCTGTTTTATTTTTTGCACTGATCTTATTTATTATATTTTAGTTATTTATTGTGATTTTATTCTGACATGTAAAGTACTTTGGTCAACTGGAGTTTATATAAATAAATTTGATTTGAACAAGCATTTTGAACTATTTTGGGCATTTTATAGACGAAGGAGGGAATAATCAAGAAAACAATTATTAGTGGCAGTTTGGTCACTGTCTTCAAATTGATAATTGCCAATCATTTTCTATTATTATCTTCTCAATTCTGCTCGAAATTGTATTTAGATAATTTATGGATAAAATAGGTGGATTAGATTAATCAAACAATGATTGCAACGCTAAACAGGGTAAAGCTGCATTTATTAACAGCTACAACTGTGTTTTTTTTTTTTTCTCTCTTCTCCAGTGCCTGCTGCCAAAATGTTTATGAAGGGGATGATCATGGGAGGCATCTTCTGCCTGGTGCTGTCCCTCCTGGCTAGTTTCAACCCAAGCACTGAGCACACGACAGAGGATCACCATCACCATCACCTCCAGGCCCCAAGTAAAGATGAGCTGAAACACTTCTCACATAGTCAGATGGAGGATCTGAGCAATCAAGTCCGGGTCTATTGCATAATCATGGTCCAGCCCAAGATCCTTGTTTACTGGGCTGCGGCTATACACACCTGGAGCAAACACTGTGATAAGGCTGTGTTTTACACCTCAGAGGCTTCAAAAGCACTTGAGGCAGTAGATCTGAATGAAAAAGATGACTGGGCAAGGTTACGTAAAGCTTTGACACATGCGTATGAGAATGCCGGAGACCTGCGCTGGTTCTTTGTGGCACAACCCACTACATTTGCCATTATTGAGAACCTCAAATACCTGCTGCTCACAAAGGATCCCAATGAACCCTTTTACTTGGGGAATGCTGCAAAGTCAGGGGAGCTTGATTATGTGGTGTATGATAGTGGCATTGTCCTTAGCTACGAAGCTCTGAAAAGGCTGGTAAACGTGTTCAAGGATGAAGACAAATGTCCAGAAAGAGGAGGCAGCCTGTGGAATGTGGGTGAGGAAAAGCAGCTTGCTATGTGTCTAAAATACACAGGTGTGTTTGCAGAGAACGGAGAAGATATCCATGGAAAGGGCCTGTTCAACAGTAAGAGTGTCGAAAGCCTGATATCGGACAGCATGCAGGCCAACCCCACAAATGTGGTGGAGGGCTGTTGCTCTGATATGGCAGTCACATTCAACGGGATGTCACCAGATCAGATGCAGGTTATGATGTTTGGAGTTTACAGACTCCGTCCTTATGGACACGATTTTCATGACCTATTACTATTTGACCCTCCTGTGGGCTCAAACAATGACTAGACTCATTCCTTATGGTGGGATGTGGGATTTTAATGTTTTGCTTCTGTGATGGCAGACCTAACTTTGGGGAGGAGGTTTTCATATGTTGAGAATAAAACTTGATCCTGGGTGAAAATCTAATGTATATTTGTACTTTTTGCACTCGGCACAATCAGAAGCCCATTACTTTGTGGTGTAGATAAACAGTAGATGGATGTGCCATCTTTTGAATGAACATGGTACGAGATTAGATTATGTATGTTTTGGTCATTGTAATATTGTTATGCATCTTAAATGTTTGCCTTTTTGTTTCTAAAATTATTTAACTGTTGTAAGTGTGTGGTCTGCATAACCTCATTATGACGGGGCTTTGTTCTCAGAGAATAAATTACACTGTTTATTTAATGATTATACTGAAGCACCAATAATCAGTACTGAGTCAAAGATGTATCATGATACTGTCCAGTTCCATATGAAGTTTCATTCTTGCCATGATTTGTTGGGTTATCTTAACATGTGAACAATTTACCTTAGAGCTAAATGGAAAATAATACCTCAATGCTGACTTATGGGTAAATTATATTTCTTCTGGTACACATACAAAAGATTTTTTAAAATCAGTATAAGTAAATTTTTCTGCTGACATTTCAAAAATATGTGAGCATTAGAGAGGGCTTGTTTTAAAAAGTGAGACTTTGATATAATAAAAATAGGTTTGTTAACTGTTAGAAGGTGAAAATAAAGCAGGTATCTTTCCTGCTGTTGATCTTAAGCATACTGCAAATGACTTTGGTCAAGGGAAATATTTGTACAAATAAAGAACTGCTTTATTAAGCTCTCTACATTATATAACAATGAATGTATTCTACTGCAGACACACTGGGGCCACTGTTTTATATAAGGATAATTTGTGACAGTTGTGAGGTACTTTCATTATCTACATTGATTTGATGCCATTTCACACATGTATACATTTTAAAGAGTGATATTGGACTTTTTAGTGCCTGATGTATCTGACAGGTGTTGTTACTTTTCAGAATTATATTTTACATTCATAAAATATAATTCAGTGCTTGACTATTCAGCTGACTACTGGTGTCTGACAAATCGCAACATTAAAGTGTCCAATAATACAATGCATTGTTAACACTGAAATAAGTTAATAAAATGTTTCTGAGTGTAAATCCCTGGACACCAACCACTTCAGCCAGTTCCTTACTGTAAGCAGTCACATTTTACTCACTGGAGGAGAACTGGGAAATCTACATCACAATGCCACTCCTTCAGTCAACATGCAACCTGACTTTCAAGTCAAGTCAAGAGTCTTTATGGTCATTATGCATAGCACAACAAAATTGTTTTCTGGCACCTCTCGGCTTAAAAGACATTGTTTATATAACACAAAATTGTATAAGTCAATATAAAAAGGGATGTATGGGACCTAATAAGGTCAGCAGCATGTGAGTGTGGTAACATTATAAGGTGCAGCTCAGTGCAAATCTCAGTCTATAGGTAGAGGTGAGCATGGGTGTTTGTCTGCAGAGGAGACAGGACACATTCTTAGTCCAGTTAATAAATACTTGAAAACCTCATTGGACTGGCACTGGAATTAAATTTCACAACCACAGGGAATCTTTAGGTTCATACCAACTGAGGATCACATCTTAAGCAATAAATCTTTTATTTGTGCAGAATGACAGCTCATTCAAAGCCTCCAGCAGGTTACACAATTAAGTCCTTAGGCTAAAACATTTCACTGGAAGCTCATGCTTCGCCACACTCAGGTGGCACTGCAGAGGATCACCATCACCTCCAGGCCTTATAAAGATGAGCTGAAACACTTCTCACATAGATGGAGGAGCTGAGCAATCAAGTCCGGGTCTATTGCATAATCATGGTCCAGGCCAAGATCCTTGTTTACTGGGCTGCGGCTATACACACCTGGAGCAAACACTGTGATAAGGCTGTGTTTTACACCTCAGAGGCTTCAAAAGCACTTGAGGCAGTAGATCTGAATGAAAAAGATGACTGGGCAAGGTTACGTAAAGCTTTGACACATGCGTATGAGAATGCCGGAGACCTGCGCTGGTTCTTTGTGGCACAACCCACTACATTTGCCATTATTGAGAACCTCAAATACCTGCTGCTCACAAAGGATCCCAATGAACCCTTTTACTTGGGGAATGCTGCAAAGTCAGGGGAGCTTGATTATGTGGTGTATGATAGTGGCATTGTCCTTAGCTACGAAGCTCTGAAAAGGCTGGTAAACGTGTTCAAGGATGAAGACAAATGTCCAGAAAGAGGAGGCAGCCTGTGGAATGTGGGTGAGGAAAAGCAGCTTGCTATGTGTCTAAAATACACAGGTGTGTTTGCAGAGAACGGAGAAGATATCCATGGAAAGGGCCTGTTCAACAGTAAGAGTGTCGAAAGCCTGATATCGGACAGCATGCAGGCCAACCCCACAAATGTGGTGGAGGGCTGTTGCTCTGATATGGCAGTCACATTCAACGGGATGTCACCAGATCAGATGCAGGTTATGATGTTTGGAGTTTACAGACTCCGTCCTTATGGACATGATTTTCATGACCTATTAATATTTGACCCTCCTGTGGGCTCAGACAATGACTAGACTCATTCCTTATGGTGGGATGTGGCATTTTAATGTTTTTAACTTTGGGGTGGTGGTTTTCATATGTTGAGTATAGCAACATTAAAAAGTGTCTAATAATACAATGCATTGTTAACACTGAAAGAATTTAACCAACTGTTTGAGTGAAAATTCCTGGACACCAACCATTTCCTTACAGTAAGCAGTCACATTTTACTCACTGGAGGAGTAGAACAGGTCTAACTGGGAAATCTACATCACAATGCCACTCCTTCAGTCAGCATGCAACTTTGTTCACATTCTAAACTGCTTCAGTAGACAGGACACATCCTTACGCCAATTCATAAATACTTGAAAACCTGATTGGACTGGCACTGGAATTAAATTTCATAACCACAGGTTCACATGCAAAACACCAATTGAGAATCAGATCTTAAGCAATAATTCTTTTATTTGTGCAGAATGTCATCTGATTCAAAGCGTCCAGCAGGTTACGCAATTAAGTCCATAGGCGTAAACATTTGACTGGCAGCTCATGTTTCGCCACACTCAGGTGGCACTGCAGATGATGTCATCATTTATATGTCTTCATGTGCCACAGTCCATCGTTGAGATAGTGAACGTTCTCAATTCCAATTCCCTTGTTGACTTTCTCTCTGTTTATGAAGGACAAACAGGTTAAGATTATAAATAATTCGAGCAGCAATAGAAAGTTCTTGCTCCTCTGAAATGTACACAATCTTACATGCTTTCTGCAGACATCTTCATAACGCCAACACAAAGTGCATGTTGTTTTCCCTCTGCCATTATGGCCTGCATCCACTTGTTAAAGCAAACGTGTTAATTTAAAAAGTGAAAGGAAGGTGACGTTTTTTTTGTGAAGTTGCAAAATCTATAGCACAGGATAATTTCAGTGCAAAAATCAAATAGCTTCCATGTGCAGCATCATGCATATACAAGGATACAACTACTGTGTCAGCGTCAGCTGGGTACAGTTTAGCGCCTGGTGATGTCAGCCCTGGACACATGATGTTGGCTCCACTTAAGACAAACTTAATTGCCCCTTTGTCTACTTGCTGGTGTGGCAGAATGAAGGGATCTGTGAAA
>NW_018127882.1:4488409-4521208 GCF_001952655.1 Monopterus albus | reverse complement strand
ATAAACCATCAGACAACTGGCATCAGAAGAGCTTACATTTATGCAGCAGTCTGAGGGTTGGATAGAATGGTCCTTCTCTCTGTCTGAAGAAAAGCAGCTCTCCATTCACTGTCAAGATTTCAATGTGTTCATGGCTGGCGAAAGAGGAAAAATAAAGCAATCTAAAAACAATGGAACAAAATCCATTAAACAAAACAACACTGCCTATGAAACACTGATGAGAAGAATGAAATGACAAATCATACCATCTCACTATTTTGACAGGGTCTTTTTTTGGCATTATCTGATTGAGCCATGACTCAATATCAGGAAACTGTTCCAACAGCTGATTTTTGATGCCTTTGATCACCGATGTTTTCAGCTGGATACAGTTTGACACATTCTCCTTCTCATCAAATCTGAAACAAAACATGAGATATGAGATGAAGGGTGTGAGATGTGTGAGATACAGATAAGTGCTCTGGAAAAATCTTATCCAGATTGTTTCTGTTAAAGATGGATTTACATAGTTAATATGGCAGTGTTGAAAAATAACAAAGAACATTAACTCAAATACTGTACTTAAGTACAATTTAGATTTTCTTGTACTTTGAGCACTTCCAGCTTGTGGTACTTTATACATTTACTCTACTACATTTCAGAGGGAAATACTGTGCTTCATATACCCTTACATTTATCTAACAAGTTACTATTTATTTCCATTGTACTGTACATACAAAGCATGATCCGCTTGTAAAATACAATGCATTATTATAGATTAAAGACAATTTGAACGCACACAGTTGTTCTCAGCTACAGCATGTGGATGATTCATGCTCATGCTGGAACTGCACAGAGCTTTCCTAGGATTTACATGGGGCAATCAAATAGAAGTTATAACCTGTCAACTAACACAAGAGCTCCTGAAGTCCTGAAAAAATACTAACTTGATCTTATTTTATGAAACAATAACCTGTGCACACAAAATACTACTACATTATATCCTCATATGATAAAAAAAAACATTTTCCAGGACCTCAGGGGGCTCCATAAGTTAACAATCAGAAAGGGGGCACGGTGCAAAATGAGTAACAGTATTTTACTCTATAGTATTAATACTTTTATTCCAGTATGTGATATGACACTTCTTCCACCGTAATATCGTTTTTTTTCTAATAAACATTGACAAGAGTGTACATTTTGTAAACTTTCTAAACAAAATATGTACCACTCGGTGTTCGTGATTATGAAATCAAGCGGCTTTTTGCTTGTGAATATTAGTTAGTGGGCCTGGTTGAACCGGTTTGCCTTAACATGACAAAACTTGATTTTCAAATATAAGCCAATATTGTACTGTTCAGAAGCGTAAATGAATTATCTTAAGATCACACAATAATGACAAGAATATGTCTTCTAAGATGGCACAGACATTATATAATAGTAATACACAGAATTTCATAACATATCATAATTCATATCAGATTGTTTCAAGCCCCCCAAAAGCTCAGTCGTGATTGCTAATCAGCTACCTTTAGCCACCTAGCCGTAGTTAGCTAATGCTACAACAAGGAAATAACAAACAACGTACTTTTTAAACATCCTCGTTGGTCGCCGTTACCGCGTTCTTCAATAATGACAAAATCTGCCTCTACTTATTGCGCCAGATCGGACGTAATAAACACAAATACACAACCAAATTGCAATTCATCTATCAAGTAATACAACCCCACGCTTGTTCAATAGTGGTGGGCCAGTTGTATGGGGATTGCGTGGTTTTACGACACTTTTTGGTTCATACGGCAGGTCAAGGCGAATTCGACTGTCTCCAAGGTAATTTCTGTAACAAGTCTAGAAAATTGCAAGTCGAGTAATGTTGCTTTTTATTTCATCATATGAATAATCAGATCAAAATTCAAATGGTAGCTCCTTATATAAAAATTACACAGGGCCAGTTACTATTTCTTTTCTTTTCTTTACAAAGAATATACACTAGTATTTACAAAGAATATACACAGAACAAACCTGTAGATCAGTGAAATAAATGTCTTGATAGAAATGGACTGAGGAAATGAAGGAAAATGCAAAAGATGCAAGGGATTGTTTCAGAAACAGTAAAAACTACACAAAACAACTTTTTCATTATGTTACTTCATGTGAAGACAGTCATTTGCAATACTGACCATGTATATCTCATATGCTATTTGCACCTCATCACAAACGCCCTGGTGAAGCTTCTAACAATCTCCTATTGTTGTTTGCACTACTGTCACTGACTGTACACGGCTCTGAGTCACAGCTTATTGGCTGTACCGTTTAGATTTATCCTTATTACGTGAATCCAGTTTCAGGCTTGTGGTTAAGGCGCAGCGGCCGGGTTCGAATTGGGGTTGGGTCAGGAAGGGCATCCAGCTTAAAACACGTGCCAAATGTCAACATGCGAGTCGTCAGTGTGTGTGGCGACACCTAGACGGGAAAAGCCGAAAGTGACTTTCTTTACGTCAATCCTGTTCTGATTCTATTCTATTTTTATTCTACTTTACTCTATTTTAGTTCCTAAATGCTATGGCACTCAATACTAGGTGAGAGAGAAACGGTATTTCGATTTTCTGTATGTCCTGCACATATGGTGAATTGACAATAAAATCCTTGAACCTGAACCTTGAAGTGTAAAAATCACGGAAACAGTCTCTTTCCATTTACACACATTATGTATTGGGTATTATTAAATTAATTAACTCTGAACTAATACTTTTGTAATTTTACTTACGTTATATATTTAATACAGGACATTTACTTAATATAGTTATTCATCAGTGTTTGGCAACTTCATGATCATGAAAATAATGCTAAACCCATAAAGTTGACATGGCGCCATCTTGTGTCTAATTACAACAGTTACAGCACCACGAAAAAACACGCTTATGCAAAAAGTACTTTTCTACAAAGTACTTCCGGTGGGGTCACTGACTAGCTTTTTACGAACGAACATTTTCCGAGTTTAGCAACGGGTGTTTAATCGTTATGCGAGTGTATTTTCTTCCTCTAGCTACATTACCTTTGTAAGTAATTGTCTTTAGTCCGCTTCGCTTACACGCAGTCACTAAACGAGTGTTCAACGCGGTTAGACAAGCGAGGCACGAAGAGGAAGCAATAGCCAACCATCTTTCCTCTCCTGCCAGCAATAACAAGAAAGAGACAAGGCTAGGTTCAAGTGGAGCTGTGTAGTTGGTAATTTACTGCTTGTTTTATACTGGATAAAGGACTGGAGTGAAATCTCTGCTTGTTAAGATAAATAAGAGCTCTCGGACACTGAGCTCACCCCCGGCGAGCCTGGAAGTTTCGGAACAGAAGACTGGCTGTTAAGAATTAGTAGGCTTTTCCCGTTTTTTCATGTTTCCAACAGGTTTATCTTCCCCTAATCCCCCACCACCGCCAACCCAAGAGGCTAGACAAGCGTCTACTGATGTCAAAAACGATAGCGGTAACATCACATCTCCGAAGAAGAGGAAAATAAACGGATCCGAGAGGGAAGACATTACTGACACGATCCCCTCTTCGCCTCCCAAGACCCTGAATTCCTCCTCTTCCTCCTGCTCTCCCTCTCCGCTGCACATTCAGAAGAAGTTGCGGTTTGAGGAATCAGTGGATTTCATTGGACTGGATGTGAAAATGGCTGAGGAGGCTGCTGCTGCTGCTACTGCTGCTGCTGCTTCGTGCTCTAATAACAAAAGCAAAGCCGTGTTCCTTCCCGGTGGCGTAGGACACCATGCGAACGGACTGACGAAAACCGCAGGATCCGGCACCTTCTCCAGCAGTAAACCTGGTGCTGCCAAGAAACTAGTCATCAAGAACTTCAAAGGTAGCAGATAAACAGCTGTATAATGTGACCCAAGCTCCAAAACAGTCACTGACAGCAATTTACAACTTAACAAATCCAACTGCTGATGGGCAATATGTTGTAGAACCTGGGACAATATATAGACAATATATAGAATTTGTGTTGGTCCTTAAGAGTTCATTACAATTTAATGCCAAAATATTAAGATCTTAAATGAGTGAATGATCCATAAACACTATACTTGTTCATCACAAAAACATTACAAAGAACTAAACATAATTGATCTGGTCTTAATTGACAAAATGTACATGTATTTTTGACCATTTTGAGATCTATTAAGTAAGTAGTTTTGGATATATTTTCATAGTTATTTAGACTATGGCTACAACTAACAATTTTGATTATCAGTTAATCTGCCAATGCTTTCACAATTAATTAGTGAGAAAATAGTGAAAAATTGTCCATTCAACTTTTTACATTCCTCAGATGTGTTGTTTTGTCTGACCAACAGCCCCCAAAATAAATTAAGATAACTTTTTAAAAAAGATTTACAGTAATATCAAACAAAGAAAAGCAGGACATTTTTATAACTGAGAGGTTTAAAACAGACATTGTTAGCATTTCTGTTGGAAAAATGACTTGAATTGATTAAGGAAATTGTTGTCAATTTTCTCTTGAAGTGACTGATCCACAACTTGTTGCAGCTATAATTTAAGGAGTATTTCTAAGAGATCATCACTGATGACTAATTAGTAAGGCAGAAGCAGTTATTGTTTATTTAGCTCAGTTACAACAGTCTGCTAAGTTCTGAAATTACTAATAAGACGCCCAAAACACTACATTTAAGTTATGCTATATGGTCTTTCAGCAACAAAAAGCTAGGTGATATGCCATCTTAACACAATACAACATACAGATTAGGAGTCTGCAGTGTGGATGAAATATTGTATACTAGTAGAAATCATTTTATAATGCTGTATCAATAAAAATAAATATTGTCAGTTAAACAGTTTTTAGATAAAATGTTCAGAGGATAGATGTCATGATATAAATGGTATAGCAGCGTTTCTGACCATTAGACACATGTATGTCATCTCATAGTTTACACAGTCATATCATCCCTAATGCAAATGTTTGACTTTTTGGTAATATCACTTAGTTGCACTTTAGATAGAAACACACACAGTTGTTTTAAAATAGTTTTGCTGACACTGGAGACACAGCACAATGGTCCACAGCGGTCCACTGTAAAACACTCTGGGCCTGCAGAAGTTGACAGTTGTGTCAGAAAATGTTGTTTTGTTTTGTTTTGCACACAGAAAAGCCCAAGTTGCCTGAGAACTACACACAGGAGACCTGGCAGAAGCTGAAGGAGGCAGTGGAGGCCATACAGAACAGCACTTCAATCAAATACAATCTAGAGGAGCTCTACCAGGTATTTCTGCAGGCCGGCTGACTGCTCACTGTATGGTCTGTGGGTGAGACCATCATTTTTGATTCTCTTGATTTTGTCCCCTCAGGCTGTGGAAAACTTGTGCTCCCATAAGATATCTGCCAAGCTTTATAAACAGCTGAGGGCTGTGTGTGAAGACCACATCAAGGCACAGATTGATCAGTTCAGAGAATATCCTTTGCATCTTCTGTTTATCCCTGGTTCACTGAGTAAAACCGGTCATTTATTTAGTAAAGCCAGATGTTGATGATGCAGTCATATATCACATTAGACCTTTTCAATGAATGCCTGCTCTTGCCTTAACATTGTTCTTACGGATGCCCTGGATAGTGTGCTTTTCCTGAAGAAAATTGACAAATGCTGGCAAGATCACTGCAGACAAATGGTATGTTTTACAACCTTAATAAGTTGTCTTTTTAAAGTCAGTTAAGTCAGTTAATATACAGTAACATCACTCTCCATGTAGTTTGTTTTTGAATTTTCAAAGATGGCTCCATCACTCTTCTTAGTACTATAATATTTGTATCTCTGCTCTTTGCCGCTGTTGTGTGCACATGTGCAACAATGAACTCTTTAGTTGAGACAACTTGCCTAACGGACATTTGTTATTTACTGTTAAAACCGTCCTGCATGTGATTAAGAAATTTGAGAAAATGACTCATGTTTGGCAAATTATTTGGTGATAAGATTTACTAGGAAGGAGCCTGTTAAGTAGCCCACCAGTCACAAGTATTGCCATCTTGGATTTTAACGAGGAGTTTTAGCACCGTATTGTTGGATCCCAGTGAAAGCTACCACACAACACAGTGAGTCAAACAAAACAAACTGGGTATAAATAACGGGAGAGAAGATAGACAGTTGAAAAATTCTAACAGTGTGTGTTATACACTGTCAAGTGTTTTGCCTGTTTAGCTAAGGGCAGTCCCGCGGTGTTATCGAGAAATGCACGTAGAATGTGTCCTGAGATATGCAAGAACCTCTTATCCCTGAGCTCCACAAAAATGTATAAACTCAATAAATCTCAATTTCATACTCACTAAATCTCAATTTCAACCAAAAGGTCACTGTCCGTATGAAACTTGCAATTAAAGTTTAATCTGTCTGCATGGCACATGGGACCAACAATAATGGCAATATTTGTTAAACAGACTGTGGCAAATAATCCCGTTTGTGACACAGGGTTCCTGTAAAAGTTTCACACCCGCTTCAGGTTCGGGGTTTTTAACCCTGACCCTTCAGAGAAAACATTGTACAACAATTTTCACAAGATCCTTGTCACAAGTAAACTGAACTAGATGTTGAAAATCAGTTGAGAATCCCTTTTAATGAGAACAAAATGTTTAAAAGAGAATGGCAGTGGTGGTTTTTTTTTTGCTCTTTTTGAATGTTTTTGTTTTGTTTTGTTTGACAGATCATGATTAGGAGTATATTTTTGTTTTTGGACCGCACCTATGTTTTACAAAATTCAATGCTGCCATCAATCTGGTGAGTGATCAGTGATACTGTGACTGCTTTGCAATCATGTGAGGCTGATTTCTGTTGAAGTGGTCATTGAACTGGGTGCTCTGTTCTGCAGGGACATGGGTCTGGAGCTGTTCAGGTTCTACATAATCAGTGATCTGAAGGTCCAGAGTAAAACCATCGATGGGATTCTGCTGCTCATTGAGAGGGAGCGAAACGGAGAGGCGATAGACCGCAGTCTGTTGAGGAGCCTGCTGAGCATGCTCTCTGACCTACAGGTAACTGACCATGGACCATTTCATAATTATCTTAATGATGATTAAAGTGCTAAATCTCTACCCGTATTTGAAAGGATTTAATCTTTATCATGGATTACACGAAAAGAGTGGCTGTGACACATTGGTGTGATGATCTGTCAGTTTCCTGATGGAAAAAGTTTTAATGGAACCTCTGTCCTTGCTGTCCCTGACAGATTTATCAGGACTCCTTCGAGCAGCGCTTTCTGGAGGAGACTAATCGACTGTATGCTGCAGAGGGACAGAGGCTGATGCAGGAAAGAGAGGTGATTTATGTGACCCCAATACTCTGGGCACATTTTGTTTTTTTGATTTTGTTGGCGTATTTTTCTTATTTCACCAAATTGCTTTCTTAAATCTAGAGAGTGTGACTCCACATCATGACGAGAGGTGATCATTTAGTTGATTAACTATTTTGGTAATCCTGTTAATTAATTTAAGGTAAAATCCCAAGGAGTCTGGTTTCAGCTTCTCAGACATGAGGATGTAAAGCTTTTTTTTGTCCTATATAATAAAACTGAATATGTTTTGTTTTGGGGTTATCGTTTGGATAAAACAAGCAATTTAAAATGTTCATCTGGGGCTCTGGGCAATTACAATGGACATTTTGCACTATTTTTGGCATTTATAGAAAAAATGATGTGTTAATTAAGAAAGGAATCAGAAAAATAACAGATAATAAAAATGTTAATTAGTTGCAACCTTGCTTATGAAATTTCAGTGCGGCTACACTGTAATTTCATAGCTCAAATATTTAAGCATCTGAAAGGGTTTCTCCGTCATAGGAACCTACTGAAACATGTTGAGCCACGTGGCACTCATCCCAGGTTCTTAATTTGTTTCCACTGCCCTCTGCCTGCTTTGGAGGTGCATTCTGGGAGCTCCACACTGCAGGAGGTAGTACTGAATCAAGCTGGTTCAGATGTAAAACAGGGACTTCAATGTGTGGCCTGCGGGCAAATCGGTGAAGACGTCACATTTCTGCAAGTTTGTGTTCTGCTTGTTCAACAGCTGTTTGATAAACTGCTCACACAGTCTCTGTTACTGGCTGATAGTTGAACTGTGGTGTGATCCTTGACATTGAGTGTTCTGCATCTGCTCAGCTGAGTGTGTGTGTGTGTGTGTGTGTGTGTGTGTGTGTGAGAGAGAGAGAGGGGAGAGTAGCTCCTCCCTCCTCTAAAAAGAGACTGACATAATAAAAATACAGTGGAAAAGTAAAAGCAGCACTGTCTGTGTCAACCCGTGAGGTTATGCCAGATGATGTTTAGGGGGAAGCACGTGGTGTACCGCTCATTAGATTCCTACAGTGACAACACAGCTAATAACATGAATTGCAACATCAGGTTTTGGTCCAAGTCAGAATGAAAGGGAAAGGACTCAGCTTGCTGTGTTGGTGTTAAAATAATATGCCGAGACCAACAATGCAAATTTAACCACAACCAGACATCTTTCATGCAAAAGGGAAAAACACAAATCTATCCATTATTCATAGGTTCAGAAGATCAAAATGCAGTGCAGACACAGGTCCTGGTTTTGCCTGAGTTTTTTTTATTTGAATTGTCTCTTAGTATATTTGGTATCCTTGAAATTAATTTCTATTCTATTCTGGTCCTGTTGATGTTTTTTGCTGCTTATGAGTTTGCTGTTATATTATTGTTGATTTTGATTGTTGTTTTATATGCTGTGTAACTCATCTTTCAAAAACTTTATTGGAGAAGCACAAATACAGTATGTTTTGGGTGTTCGGAGCTGGTAAAACTACAGTAGTTAATATTAGGAGATGAGAGTATGGTATAAATGTAAATGTCTCCCCTTGTAGGTACCAGAATATCTCCATCATGTCAACAAACGCTTGGAGGAGGAAGCTGACAGAGTCATCACATACTTGGACCAGAGCACACAGTGAGTGTCAGACTGCAGGATTTGGTTAAAAATGACCACTAAGACAAATTTATTTGTAACCTGTGGGTTTAACTTGCTCAGGAAACCACTCATTGCTACTGTGGAGAAGCAGCTGCTGGGTGAACATCTCACTGCTACTCTGCAAAAAGGTACATAACAACATTTTCTATAGAAACATACAGGCATACGTGAGTAGCATTACAGCAGTAAGTACTGTAAATCTCTGGGTTGTATCTGAAATTCCTGCCTCTGATCTCTGATTTTGTTCTTGCTGGAAACCTCCAGGGCTGACTCACCTGCTGGATGAAAACAGAATTCAGGATCTGTCTCTTCTCTATCAGCTCTTCAGTCGAGTACGAGGTGGCGTTCAGGTCCTCCTGCAGCACTGGATAGAGTACATCAAGGTACATTACCAGTGATGAAAGTCTGAAGGTAGTGCAGGATGAAGGCGTGGAGCTCTCAGGTATTGTTTTACACATTGGTTAGTAACCTTTCTTCAATGTCTCGAAAATCAACATCTAGGCTTTTGGAAGCACAATCGTAATCAATCCAGAAAAAGACAAAACAATGGTGCAAGAGTTGCTGGACTTCAAAGACAAGGTGGATCACATCATTGATGTCTGCTTCATGAAGAACGAGAAGTTTGTCAATGCCATGAAGGAGGCTTTTGAAACATTCATCAACAAACGGCCAAATAAGCCCGCAGAGCTCATAGGTCAGTAGCTCAACATGTTTTCCTTTTCTAATGGCCACAATGTCAGTAAATGAACACATATTCATAATTTTCCTAAAATAATAAACTATAAATATACATTTGTTTGCAGCAAAACACGTGGATTCAAAGCTAAGGGCAGGAAACAAAGAGGCAACAGATGAAGAACTGGAGAAGATGCTGGATAAGATCATGATCATCTTTAGATTCATCTATGGTAAAATGTACTTTCAAATCTGCATCAGTTCAGGATCTTTTTTGTCTGTGGTTGTTCCTTAATGTAATTATTTATCATCATAATAGGAAAAGATGTTTTTGAGGCCTTTTACAAGAAGGATCTGGCCAAGAGGTTGCTGGTTGGAAAAAGCGCCTCTGTGGATGCTGAGAAATCAATGCTGTCAAAGCTGAAGCACGGTAAGTTTAACTTCTTAACACGTGCAAACACTCGATGCAGAATAAATAACAGAATGGGAATCTCGACACTGATTGCACATTGACCTTTTGGTGTGTCCTCAGAATGTGGAGCAGCTTTCACCAGCAAATTAGAGGGGATGTTCAAGGATATGGAGCTTTCTAAAGACATTATGGTGCAGTTCAAACAGGTGAGAAGAGCAATAGTGGTTTAATCTGTAAGACTGTCCAGTCAAAACTTTATACTTTATTCTTGTGATAGTGAGATTATGCAAAGGCCCAACAGATAACAGTGCTGCATGAAAAAACACAACCCCTTCATGCATCTAACTGAGGCATGTGGTGGAGGCATGAGCAAATAAATAAATACAGGGTTGTCTAAAAAAAGTTGACTTTTCCCTTAATTGTTACCTTAACTTTTTCTCCCAGAGGGGATATTTGTCTTTCAGCCAGATGTAACATACACAGACTTAAATATAACACATGCAAAACAAGTTAAAATACATAAAACATGGGAAGAAAATGTGCAAAAACAGACACTAAAACCCACCACATAAGCATTGAACATGCACTGTGTTTTAACATCTGATAAACCTTCATATACATGATTTACTCAGATGGGCGTTCTGGATATGGCATGTCTCATTTGTGTTCCCGTAGTATATGCAGTGCCAAAACATTCCTGGCAACATTGAGCTGACTGTGAACATCCTTACTATGGGATACTGGCCAACCTATGTCCCAATGGAAGTGCACCTGCCTCCCGAGGTTAGTGCCGAGCAAACACTGAAATTAGCTATTTATATAATCTGCCATGCTATAAATACACTTTTTAATGCCTGTGTTATCTTGTTCCAGATGGTGCGACTGCAAGAGATCTTCAAGACCTTCTACCTGGGCAAACACAGTGGCAGGAAGCTGCAGTGGCAATCAACACTAGGCCACTGTGTTTTAAAAGCTGAATTTAAAGAGGTTGATAATTAATTTCTAAGAATGCTCCGTTGTGTTTGGCTCACTTACTGAATAAAGATAAATGTTAATTGCTATCCTTTTCTCACAACAGGGCAAGAAGGAGCTGCAGGTGTCACTTTTCCAAACACTGGTGCTATTGATGTTTAATGAAGGAGAGGAGTTCACCTTGGAGGAGATCAAACTGGCAACAGGAATAGGTCTGTATCATCACATGAGAGTTTGGTTAGTGGCACTTTGATTTTTGGTGAAAAAAAATAAGGGGTCTCAAGTCTTACTTATTTAACACCACTGGTTTAAAACACTCTTTGTATGTCTGTTGGTTTACAGAGGACAGTGAACTACGCAGGACGCTGCAGTCACTTGCGTGTGGAAAAGCACGTGTCCTCACCAAAATCCCAAAAAGCAAAGATGTGGAGGATGGAGACAAGTTTTCCTGCAATGATGACTTCAAACACAAGCTCTTCAGGATCAAAATAAACCAGATCCAGATGAAAGAAACGGTACAACGGTTGTCTTAGAGTTTCTTTAATTTCAAATTACTTTAAAGTATTCTGAAATGATTTTAACTCGTGTCTTTTACCTCAGGTGGAGGAACAAGCCAGTACAACAGAAAGGGTCTTTCAGGATCGACAGTATCAGATTGATGCTGCCATTGTGCGGATCATGAAGATGAGGAAGACTTTGAGCCATAATCTCTTGATGTCTGAGGTGTACAACCAGCTCAAGTTCCCTGTCAAGGTGATAAGCACAACCCTGAATCTTGTTTTTCCCTTGTGGTGTCTTTGTATTTTTATTGCATCTTAACAGTAGAGAAGTGACAGCAAATAAGGGAAGAGAGGAGGGATGACATGCAGTAAGGGCCTCAGCTGAACTCAAACCAGACATGTTAGGTTGCATAGTCTGCCTCCTAAATGCCAAGAGTACCAGGATTTGCCATGACCCTAAAACTTTGAGCTTTATTTATCAGAAATGTTGCATGGATCCTTAGGGAAATAAGTCCAGTATTTTAAATCCCTTATTGCAGTTTCCCCCTCTAATTTGTTATTGTTGCCATCATCTTCTGTATATGCTTGATCCTGTGGGGGTAATTTTTCTGTTGTTGATTTAAAACCAGCTGTTTCAGTTTGTTTTGAATATGCACCATGGGCCAGATTAACTTTCATGTGGTGCAAATTACAAAAGAAGCATCTGTGGATCAAGGCCTGACTGTTCTGCGTTTCAGAAGCTGACATGTATATTTGAGAGTTCAACATTAATACATGTGTGTGTGTGTGTGTGTGTGTGTACACATATATATTTGTAACCAAAGTGTGTACTTGTTGCATCATTTTATGGTAAAAATGAACTCTGCTTTGTGGGGGACACAGTTTGAAAATGCACTTAGGCAAATGTTTGAAATTAACCATTTCTTGTTCAGCCAACAAACGCATCAATGTCAGTATATCTTCAGTAAGCTAATACTAGATTGTACAGTGTATATATTAGCTCAGGAGATTTAGTAGTCTAGCTCTAATGAGGAGATCTTTTATAATACAGGATGGGTATTCTTTGCTTTTTTTTCCAGTATTTTTCATTAGCAATTGTTTATAACATACATTTATGAGTGCTTTTTAACTATTAAATATAATTTTCTTCATGTTCTTTTCCATTTACAAGTGCACAAGCTCTTTTGGGTGGTATTTTACAAAAGTACCTTCCCTGCTAACAAGCTAATGCCCCCACTGTCTGTCAGTACAGTTGGAAAGTTTGATTAAAATGGACTTTAAGACATTTTCACGAGACTAACATCTAAACTTGGCTTGTATAAGAGAGACTTGAATATAGCTGCCTAACAAGAATCAGTGTTTCATTGTGATTACCTCATACCTCAGGGTATAAAAATAATAAGAAATGTTTGGCATGTGCCTCACATGTTCACTTCTGCCTCCTCTCCTTTCAGCCTGCTGACTTGAAGAAGAGGATAGAGTCTCTCATTGACAGGGACTATATGGAGCGTGACAAGGAGAACTCCAACCAGTACAACTATGTGGCTTAGGGTGGGGGTGGACAGGGACAGGGACAGAGAAAGACATGCTTTTGGTCCAGTGATCGGTCTCTAAATCTTTTGCTCCAACGGATGTTAATCATTATCATCTTCAACCCAGTGGCCGACAAGTGAATGGATACTGCTCCACAGGATTGTTGTCAGGGG
Organism: Monopterus albus; assembly: GCF_001952655.1. Classification (NCBI taxonomy): domain Eukaryota; kingdom Metazoa; phylum Chordata; class Actinopteri; order Synbranchiformes; family Synbranchidae; genus Monopterus; species Monopterus albus. The sequence goes on along the minus strand of NW_018127882.1, from coordinate 4,507,993 downwards.
TCTTGTGATCCTGTGGACTGCATGCCCATTAAAAAGAGAATATTGTCCATATTTCTCGGTGCCTCTGAGAGAGTTCAGCTCACGTGGACAGACAAAGAAGACACAGATGTTGTTCCATTTTGCTCCTTTTTATGAATGGAGAGGAAAAATATTTATTTTCAAACTTAGATTCTTCTTTGTCCATAGTTTGAATCAATATTCTTTTTGTTATCAAATCACTTTTTCCTATTTGTTCACTCAGTATCCCAAGCAAATGATGACACGCCTAACAATTATCTAAATGTACCACACCTTGGAGAGAAAAAAGGATAAAAAGATTAAACTGATACTTGTGTCTTCGGTCAGTGTCAAATGTGGGACTATTGGATTAACATTCAGATTAGGCAACCAACAGTTTTGGGGGAATGGATGTCAGATGTGTGATCCTGCAGTGAAGTTGTACAAATTTTAAGGCCATGTAGCCATCTGATAAAACTGTGATTATGAGCACACAAAGCATTCAAATCAGTTTGTGCCAAATAGAGAACTTCTTTTGTTAATAGTTTTCAAGCTTCTAAAGCAGTTCAGTTGTCTCAGTTTGTCATTTGTTCTTTCTTTGTATGTTTTTGTACATACTTAGCAAAAGTGACATTTTATCTGCCTTTTAGGTTTTTGTTAACCCTTACAAAGTATACTAAAAGCACAAAAGCCCATTCTTCTCTTCTCTATCTTCTGTGGGGCCATATCACAGTACATACACTATATTTTTTGTATGTTTCCATTGGGGCTTGCAAGCCTTGCTGAAAAGTGGGTGGGAATGGGAGTGCAGTGCCTCAGCGCCTGAGGACAATAAGATTGATTAGACCCTTGTTTGTATGATTGTTAGATTTATTGCTTCAGATTAAACAATTGTTTCAATTTGGTTTTCTTTTATTAATCACTGGTTTCTAAACAGTTTAACTGTCTCGTATGGAAGCAGACTATTAGTAAGCATTTCTTAGTTTGAAACCAGTAAATATTCACATTCTTGCCATCTTATAAAATAGAGTGGAATAATTAACTCTAAATGGGGGATGAAATTTAAGAGAGTCCACGCCTCTGCCTGGATCGAGACGTCGCTCCCTGGTCATATGACTTCCATTTCCTGGTAGAGTCGGCGGCAGCTCGGCTATATCCCAAACGACTGATCGTCCCTGTCGTGGTTTTTCGTCTTTTCCCCTGGTTCTTGACACTCCAGACTACCAAGCGATCATGTCCCGATATGCTCCATTTATTTTATCCCTTTTCTTTGGAATAGGTATGTATTGTACAAATAGTTCTTGAGATACTTGCAAAAAGTGATTAAAAAAATTGCAATCTGTTTCTGCGAAGTGAGGTGATTAAAGTTGTGATAGGGCCTGGCGCTTCTGCGGAAAATAATACGTCTTAGTTTCCGTTGGTCTTTAATGTCATAGACCTAAATATGTTCGTTTGGGGTGAATTTAGTGCACAGGCCGTAAAGGCGAAACCATCATCAGGTGTTCTTTCGCAGAGCAGTCCAGTCGTGGTGTTTTGCTAATGTAGCTTAGCGTTAGCTTGATTGCTAATTGTTACTTAAGTCAACAACATAACACTGAAACAGCCAGACGGTCGAATGTAGTTAAAAATGCAGTTGTCCACATAATTAGTAGTTGGTTTATATTTTCGTGCCCACACACAACAACTGTGCCCTAAAAGTAGCTAAGTTGACTGTCATCCTAGCTTCAATATTGTATTGCTCTTAATGGTAAAATAACACTTTTTGAAAGCATATGTTTGAACACATGATGAAAACCAAAGACCGTCTGAGTCATGTCTGGTGCTATATAACTTTAGCCTCACAGCCCCATGATTTAGGAAGAATGAATGTTGCTGGAAAAATTGTGCATAAAGCATTGCGCACAACATTAACGCATCAACATTTTGACAACTGGCTAAAATAGTTAGCATTAGCAACGACGACTGGAGGTTTCCAGTAATTAGGCACGTGACAGTGCAGCCAACGTGTGATTTATCAAACTAGCTAACCTAACGGACTTAAAATACATTAAAAGATGCATAGATGTCTGACTTAAAAGCAATGGGCATTATCCATCAATGTAGAATTATTTTTTTTTATTCTGAATTTACATTTTCAATAAGGTGTCAATTTGAAAAATTTCTTTGCTAGTTATTTAAGTTTACCCGTAGCTACTTAACGGTTTTGTGAATAAGTTTAGCTACTAGCTTTGTCAAAAAGGCTAGTTTGCTTATTACACGGCTTTTCTCGAAAGTTCACCTGCTCTACGTTGCCACTGCAGATATTTTATCATGCATTATCACACACACTTCAATCTGATAGGCGTCGCCAAAAATTTTGCCGCCTTGGTATTTAGTGCTCATAAGATTAAAGACGACATCCAGCGTTAATCAGGAGGCAATGTGATTTGTCATATTTTCTGGACTTTATCTTTTTTATATATTACTGAAACATTGTTACGGAACTAATGAGTACCTGGACAAAATCTCAGACTTAAGTTCTGGCTCCGGATGAATCTCTTTAACATACTCTCGCCTGCTTGCAAAAAAGTTGTCAAGAAGTGTTGCAGCCAAGTATTATAAGTAATATGTTTACTCCCTTCTTTTTACCTAGAAGTGTCAATAGAAATAAATTTGTAAAAAAAATAAAAATCTTTCTTTTAGGTGGGGTGAATTAAAAAAAGTGTGCACTAGAACTTGATGATCACCTATATACAAAGATTTATCCTAAATGTTGACCAGACATTGTGAGGTCTAGGTTGACCCATGTTCACTCTCAAACCTGGCCTTTCAGTAAAAATGCAGTTTTGGTTGTTGTTTTTATAGCTAGCTCACTAACATCTGTTAGGTTGCATGCTTGTCATGTGCTTTATAAGTTTGTTACCCTTGGGGCAGGTGTTACTGAGTTGATGACAATGCATACTGTCAAAACCATATAATTATTTGAATGGACCTTGGTCTCTCTTAACTTGTATACAATTTCTCAGAGCCAGGAAAAGTTAAGTTTATTGAAAGGTTACTTGCATCAAGTATCACTGAAAACAGAGTTTGAAGTGTTTGTCATTTTTGACTGCTACAGTAGTGTTGTCCAGTCAACTTGGGTTCATGTGATTCTTGTGCAAATTTAAATTGTCGACTGTGATAATATGCACTCCTAAACTGTGACATTCTGGTCAGGGGGTTGTGAACTCATTACACCATAACCAAGGGTCATACTCCTACAAAGTCAGTTGCATGTTATTCAGTAGGAATGATGGCAGTGCTGGTTTATGGTGACTGGATATTTGTGTGTGGTGTGTTTTTTTTTTTTTTTTAATAGTAGAAGCATTGCATCATTAAGTACTCTGTATCGAAAAGTACTTGGACTGAAAAAGCGGTATTGGTGCATCCCTAGATATTTATATTATTGATTTAAAAAACAGAGTAATTTTCTTGTTCTTTTCAGCGTTCCAGGTGTCGCATGGCATTGAGGTGAACATCAAAGATAAAGACGGCAAGTTGTGCCTCTATGCCAATCTAACGGTCAACTTCTCAGTCTCATATGAGGTACCTAGCAACATGGTAAGTGTCTGGTCTTGGCCAAACTAACAGCAAGATGTTCTGCCATGGCTGACTGTTTGGCATGTATATATTTATATTTTTCTACATTTACTGGAAGTGTCATATTAGTTGTCTAATGGAACTGTCAGTATTCGTTTGTTTAAAAGGCTCATGTTTTAGTTGATGGGGAAACTGTTTGACAGGGCAAGAAACAATAGATTTACACATTTTCTTATGAGTTAAACTTTCTGTTAGGATTAATTAGTACCTTTTTTTTTTGTTAAGCACATCAAATGAACAATGAAAACACACAGTACAATTTGATTGCCATGTGGCAGCTGTTTTTACATAAATTGAAAACATCAGTACATTTGTCCCATGAGCTAAAACTCTAAACTTTTTTTTAAATTTTATTATTGAAAGGAAAGGTAATCCCTCACCACCTCTGGTGCTGTTAAATGAAGGAATAAAAATATCAAACCATGGCCCTCATCCATGGGTAAGATGTGGCAGAAAAAGATTCATTTCAGGCACTCAATTGGATGGTGGATAATAAAATGCCTTTAATGACTGTGTTAGGCCATATTCTTTAAAGGCATTTTATTATAAACCATATAATGGAGTGCCTGAATTTATTTATTTATTTATTTTTAGCCATGGATGAGGGTAGATTTTCTTTTACATGATCTGATAACTAAAGGTTTTTTGTTTTTAGGTCGTCTACTTTTAACTGTTTGTCAACCATATATTTATATATTAAACATGATTTTTTTATATAAGGGTACACACTGCTCTCTTTCAGAACATAACTACCAAGTTTGGACTTCCTGAAAAAGCCACAACAGCTGGAAGTCAGTGTAATGCCAAAAACTCAACACTGAAGCTTAATTTTGGAGAGGGGAACTCCTGGAGTGTGAACTTCAGCATGAATGGAACAATCTACCAGGCAGACTCCATCACCTTTTTTTACAATCTCAGTGATTCGGCTTACTTTCCTCGTTCTCTGTCAAATGGTAAATTATGTACCTCCTAGATGAAACAAACATGCATACACATGGACAACAGGTACTGTGCTGATGCTGATACGTCTTTGAATTTCTTTCAGAAACTGTATCTGTGACCGTGAATCCCCAGATTACAAATGTAGTTTTGGACACCTGCTATTCATGCAGGAATAACGACATGATCCAAGCTGAATCGGTCAATATGACACTGTGGAATGTGCTCATGCAGGCTTTTGTCAGTAACGGCAGCAAGTCCGAAAACAGTAAGTGCAGATGCAGTGAGACATATCCTGGTTGTAATGTTTCTGATTTCTATTGAAGCTCAATTTTCTCTTTTCACAGTAACATCTTGTAGGGCTGATCAACCCACAACCACTTCTTCTCCTACCACTCATTTTACCAGCACTACCACTGCAACTCCCACCACAACCCCAACCCCCACCCTCCCCACACCCACCACTGGGAAGTACCAAGTCGGGTCCAAGAACAGTACAGCCTGCCTGTTGGCCAGCTTTGCCCTGCGGCTCGGTTTCAAACAAGGGAAGGTACATTCATAAACGCTGTAATCCTGTTACGGCCGTGTTTCCCAGATGATGCTTCAGTCCACACTGATTTGATTTTTCTCTGTCATAGAAATATCAGGAGATGAACCTTGATCCCAGTGAAATCAACGCGTCTGGATCATGTGGAGTCAACAGCAGCAAGCTGGTGCTGACATCAAATACAACGAGAATCGAATTCGTCTTCACCAGTGTAAGTCCCCAACAATGTCATTTTTATCCATTTGATCGACACATGGGGTTATGTCCCACGTTTTGATAAGATTTGGGGGGGGGATCTAATGCTGTGTTCATTAGATCAGTGGTTCCCAAACTACTTTAGTCTTTACCTGTACTGCCCTATCAGACTGAATAGAGTACCCATTCACTTCATACATGGGATGATTTTGTGGAAAGTTTCAGTAGTATTTCACTGGGGGAGGATAAACACACTGGTTTTTATCCATTGTTCATGGTTGTAATTCACTGGGGGAGGATAAACACACTGGTTTTTATCCATTGCTCATGTGAATCCTCATGAGCTCCTGGTTGAATCTCATTGCTCGCTCTCTCTAGATGTGTACACACACTGTTCTTTAATACATTGAAGATTGCATTCATATTAACACAACTCAGAACAACAGTAGCTGAACATTTAAATCACATATCCATTAATTTTAGTACCCCCTGAATGGTTTGACCCCTTCTTTTTTCTGCACTCTTTGTGTAACCATTCATTCATTCATTTTCTACCGCTTAGTCCCTGAACGGGGTCACGGGGGGGGGGGTACACCCTGGACGGGTCGCTAACATAGAGACGAACAACCACACACACGCACTCCTATGGGCAATTTAGAGACACCACTCAACCTAAGCTGCATGTCTTTGGACTGTGGGAGGAAGCCGGAGTACCCGGAGAGAACCCACGCAAGCACGGGGAGAACACACAGAAAGGTCCCGGTGGGGCCCGAACCCAGAACCTTCTCGCTGTGAGGCAACGGTGCTAACCACTGCGCCACCGTGCTGCCCTCTTTGTGTAACTAAGTGTATAAAATTGCCATTTTGCCCATCATCGTGCACTCTGTAGCCCATTATGGCCCTATGAAAGCATGTTTGAAGTTTTTCAATTTTGTTTAAAATAACTTGTTTGGATTCATATTTTCTGTTAACTAACTTCTCCTTTTCTCTTAACAGGACTCTCAGAAATTCCACCTACATGCACTCAACTTCACTACAAACTCTGGTAACTAGAAGAATCACACCTAGCTACATAACCTCAGGCACTGCATTGAGAAGCAAGCTAATACAGGCTTTTTGTCTGTGTGGTTTTATTTAAAGGTTTTTCTGAGGGAAACACCAATCTGAGTCTTTGGGAGGCATCTCTCGGCAGCTCGTACATGTGTAACAAGGAGCAGAACTACACCATCACTGACTTGCTCAGCCTTTACACCTTCAACCTACAAGTGCAGCCCTTTGGAGTCAAGAACAGTGCTTTCAGTACAGGTATGTTACGCTTTCTCTTTAAACCAACACATCCCTACTCACTGGGTCCTGATAAAACTGGGTTTGTTGTATAGAACAAAATGAGGAAGATGGGTTTTGTCATATCACATGGATTGTATGGTTAGTCTGTGCCACTGCTAGGATGGAGTATCTGTTGAGAATTTTGGTACATTTATGGTTAAAAAAAAAAAAAAAATTCCATTTGACAATCCCCACAAGACAGCCACATCTTGGCTTAACTAGTCAGGAAATTAAATGTATAAATGCTTTAAGCATGTTTTAAGGTAAATTTACATTGTCAAATGATTAATAGAATTTGAACTCTACTAAAACACTGCACTGTTTTTAAGTACAAGGTGTACTGTGCGGCCACACCTTGGACGGTTTTAAGAAACGTACTAAGGGAAGGTTTGAGGAAGAGTACATTTTAAATCTCAAAATAAAAACCAGGTGACACCTGTTCCTGTTTGTCTGACACATAATTCCATCACCAGGCCCTGATGTAAAACACCTGATTCAGTAAATGATCATTATCAAATCCAAGTAACCCCTTATCTTTGCACTGCAAGACAATTTAAAAGTGGCCGGTATCACTGATATTGTATATTTGGAGCCAGAAAATGTATTGCAGCTTGCTGCCATCCAGATGTAGTTACAACTAATGCAGTTTTCTATTAACCTGTCAACCAAGAGAAAACTGACTTTATGGGTTACTGCTCCTTATAATGGAGTGCCATCTTCTCATGACTTCTCATCATAAGTTGTGAAGGATTTTTGTGGTCTGAAGAGATTTAAGCAACCAGTCTTTCACCAGAAATTGGAAGACAATTTTGTGACCCCCTCAAATCTTTGAAGGGGTTTAGGACCCACTGCGTTAAATCCTTGAAAGAGACGATACTATTTCTAATCAAGTCCATCTCGGGCTCCACTTTTTGAAGAGGAATTCTAGTTATCATTCCTCTTCCTGGTCACTTCGGACATGTTTAAGTTCCTCCTACAGAACCTGTTCATTTGTCTGACATGCCATCTACTGTCATTTTGTTATGCCAAAGATGTACAAACGGGCATGGTGATGTGTAACAGTACAGACAATTGTTGTATTTTGGCACAGTTGGACAGACAGTGGGTTGTGTGTGTGTTTTTTTTTTTTTTTTTTTTTTTTTTATATATATTGCATCTCAGGATGTCTCCCACCTGCTGACTGACTTTCTCTTTATCTGCAGCCCATGAATGTTCAATGGATGACACCAGCATCTTAATCCCAATCGTTGTTGGCGCTGCACTGGCTGGCTTGATTTTGATTGTAGTGATCGCTTACGTGATTGGTCGAAGAAAGACATATGCTGGATATCAAACACTCTAATTCAGACCAGAAATATCACTGGGCTCCCAAGCCTGGTCCTTGGGTTTCATGCAAGGTGATCAATTGGCAAATAACTTAAATATTCGAGCGTTAAAATAAAGCTTGTAGGATAACTGTCAAAGTAGGTGTTACTGTCTTTTGGTATTGATGTCATTGGTCATTATGAGACAGGAATTGCATATTTCTGAATTGTAGTTCTTTTAAAGAGGTTATACAGTAAGATGCGTACCAATCCATTTGAGCAATTTTTTTTTTTTTTCCCTCAAGGACCAAACTTGACTACCCATAATGTATGTTTGTTTTCTGGATGTCTTGTCTCTTTTTGTTGTGCACTTGCACATTTACAAAATCATTTCACAAATTTTTTACACTTTTAGCAGAAGATGTGACAGTTTTCAGCTTGTTGTGGCAGGATCTTGCATTTGCTCTGCAGACCTTTTGTTTGCTTTGGTCATTATTTAATCTTTATGCACATTTTGGTTTTTACTCATGTTGTGGTTTGACTTTTCATTCCCATAATTATTTACATTAAGACAGATTTTTTTTTTCCCAGCCTTTAAACAGCAAAGATGGTCAGCCAGCTTTCTTTGTTCCTAGAAACTTCTTTAAAAAGAAAAGTCTGCTCCATTTGCAAAGTTGTCAGAAGATGTGCTTTAGCCCCTGTAGAGCAGGAGAAATGTGGCAGTTATTGTCCTGATTTTTGTTGCTCCAAACAGATTAAGAATGTCAAATCAGATTTGTTGTATAAATTCTACTAGACCCTTTATTTATAGGAGACGTTTCGACATATGTCAGCTGTAAAAGCCCAGGTGGAACTAATGACCCATTTGCATTTCAATTTAAAGGACCTAGAACTGATTAAAATTAGATGAAGCCCTTGTTAATTATGCCTGTGCTTTTCCTGTGATACCATGTCAAAATGTCTGCTGTTTAAAAGATCTGTTACATTTGCACATGTTCCAGTTGGAGAATAAATCTAATAAAGGACAACTGTTGCTTTCTTACAGGTTTAACTTTAGCATTATGTTTACAAAAGGGATAGAACTATTGTGTAGCTATTGACTTTGAGCACAGAGAAGTCTGGAACAAAGATATTTACATATAAATGCACAAAGACCATCTTTATATTTTGCTTTATGCTGCGAGTTGTCATATTTGTCATCTGCATATAGGTCTGGGATTGGCTTGAGGGCTGTAGCTGGATCAGGGCATGTTCAAGGCCCTGAAAACTTGATTTCAAATCCTAAGCAATTCTCTAACTTGTAAGAATCAGAGGTATTTACTCATGAGGAGTTCGACATTTTAGGAACTTAGATGGGGAGTGTTGGTGAGTAGATCTGAGACAACTTTCATGACTCGGTTAAATAGGAAGCTTAAAAACTCAGCTAATCTGACTCTGGGTGTAGTTTTCTCAGATTTGACTCTGTCCTGGAAATGTAAGCAAACATTTATATTGGCAAATCCAGATTAGTGCAGGGAACTGTTGGTGGAAACTTGTTGTAATGCAGGTCTCGTCACTTAACTGTACAAAGCTGAAGTAAGTTTTATGTCCGGGGAAATTGGTGCAAGTTCCAGTGAAGCAATGTCAGAGATGTAGGTAAACCCCAGCATGTGTGTTTTTGTAATGGTAGAAAGCCAGGGTGGCACATGGAAGTTGCTGTGTATTGTTGCTTAATTCTAGCAGAGTGCTGTGTACTTTAACTTGCAGACAATGAACTCCACTGAATATGAATCCTTCACTTTTTAGATGCTTATAAAACTGGCTTTCCCAGGACATTGAACTTGTATATGAATAATCGCTCTGAATCAAATCTGGGTTTTGTGATTGTTGCTGTCTGGTGTGTCTCAGCTTTGTACAAACTTGGTTGCCTTAATTATAAAGATGGTTTTGCAGTACAGCATTGTTTATGTATCTCACTGCTAATGTTCCCTGTCCTCAACATGACTGATGTGCTTTGCTCATTACCATTCTGTTTTCTACATTGACTTAATACTGTTAGGACACTTGATTACTTGGTATCATTTGGGTTATGATGTAAATCCTCTTCAGTAGGTGGGAACATTGTGAGCGCGCACACGTTCAACAAGGGGAAATTGTGTTGCAAAACCGTCTTGTCAAAAGTCAGTGTGTGTTTTGTGGATATGAGTGACTTTCATTTCCGTTTTCTTGCTGTTATAATAAAGTGGATTTAATATTGTCAACTGCTAGACTTTTTAGTATTTTACAATTTATTGAAATAAACGCTTTGCTGTCCTGGATACTTGATTAAATGTTTCTTTGTAAAAGTGAATTGAATTTACTAAAGTCTGTTGTGCATACACTGAAAACATGGTTAGCAGGCTGCTACTTTTCCTGCTGCTTTCGCATTATCCATTCATCAAAACTTTTTTCCTCTCTGTCTTCTGTTCAACCTATAAGACACTCACTTCTCTGCTCTCTTCACTCTTGTCTAGCTGAGGATTGCCAGGCCGATGCAGAGAGCTACATTGTTCCCATAGCTGTCGGAGTTGGCCTGCTTGCTCTCATTCTTGTCGTTCTGCTGGCCTATTTCATCGGGAGAAAGAGAAACATGGCCACCGGCTACGAGTCTTTCTAGTTAAACTTGCCACATTTTAAATCTCAATGCTTGGTGAATTGCTCCCTGTTTTTTCTTGCTGCCTTTTGACTAATTGTGAAAACTGTGTTGTATTGATGTTTCCATGCCATGTTTAGAGCTGTTTAACTGCATTTGTAAAGGAATAGTTGGGACATTTTGGGAAGCTTGCTCATTTTTATTTCTTTCTGAGTTTGGGAAGCTTGCTCATTTTTATTTCTGACATGAGAAGAATGATGCCACTCTTGGGTCGGTTAACTTGGCTTTGCACAGAAACTGGAAACAGACACAGCTACCCTGGCTGTGTGCAGAGGTAACAAAACCCACCTACCAGCACCTGTAAGGCTCGTTAATAAAGCCAGTTTATTTTATTTGACTGAATGGATTAGCACTGATGCTAGAACTACTAACTTTTGCAAGTGATTTTACCACGTTCTGTTCTAGTAATCTTAGTGCCATTGTGCCTCATGTGACCTGCAGTACCAAGTGTGGCTTTTGTGACAACACCGGGAAGTCCCTCTGGGCCAAGGGGAAAAACTGGCTCCTTTTAAAAACGGAAGTACGCTTTCTAATTAAAGAGTTTTAGGAGTAGCTGGGTTTTGTTTAGTCTGTCTATTGCCTGTTTCCAGTCTTTATGTCAAGATAACCAGCTAATGGCTGTAGCGTCATATTAAAAGGACAGATTTAACAGTGATGTCAGTCTTCTCATAAAAAAGCATATGGTGTAATTCCCAAAATGATTATTTCTTTAAGCATATTAACTATCTACTTGAGTGATTTATCTTTTTGTGCCTTTGGCGTATTTTATGACCCTTCCTTTTAATCTACACTTACATTCTTGATTCTACTTTTTGTAGGTTCTGATTGTCTTTCTTGCTGCTGTTCCTCTTTCTCTAACCTTGGTGTCCTCCGGACTAGTGTTTTTTTGCTGATTTAATCACTAATCTGCTCTCTCTGTCTCCCCTTTCTGTCAGCTGAGGAATGCTTCCTGGACTCTGATTTGAGCTTTTTGGTGCCCATTGCAGTGGGTGTGGCGCTCGGCTTCCTAATCATCCTTGTCCTTATTTCTTACTTGATTGGCCGGAGGAAGAGTCGCACTGGCTACCAGTCCGTATAATCCGACACAGCTGCTTCTTTCTCTCAAACCTTTTCAACCCTTACTGTTCTTTAAAAACACCCTCCTAACTGCCTCCCTGCCATCAGCACATCAGAAGCGTCCAAAGTTTCAGCTCTTTTTCCCTTACCCGTGAGGTGGCGTCTCCCTGAAAATAACCTTCAGCTTATTTCTTGTACCCAGTTTAAAATCTATGCCAGCAACCACCCCAATGGTTTCCTTTTGTTTTGCTTTGATGCCAATGACTGAATCAAATACCAAAACATTTATGATCGTTATTGCATCGTTTGTTTATAGATTGCATGTTTTAAAAATTAAATTTATGGCTGAGAGTAGCCGTCCACCCCAAAGTCCTCCTGGCCTCTGTGCTGTATTATACTAGTAGATGTGTAAATTACTCTTGTATAGAATGAATGGCACTGATTTTTGATGATGTGAATGTATGAGCAAGCCAATTCAGTAGATCCACTGTCATCCACATACCAGACACTACAGTCTAAATAGATCTTTAACCTTCATGTAACATGGATGATAACATGAATTAGCAGCTAGATGAGCATTGCACACAGTCACTTAGTTGTAGCTTGATGAAAGGGACACTAACTTATCAAGACACTTTACCAGCATTGGGACCCGGTTTTTGGTTACATTTGATGTTGGGTTTATCTTTGTCACTCCTATTAGGGAGATTTAAAGCTTCTTGAAATGTACACTAATGAGTTGAGTATTTGGTGATTTCTAGTGTTGTCCCCTAATAATCTGATGTAACTTAAAGTTTAACATGCTTATTTCCGCTGTTTAAGATCTGGTTTAAATTTAAACCTGCATTGGGATTAAACAGTTAAAGGTTTCTGCACTACCCTTTGTATGAATATAAGCAGTTCGTGTGTAAAGAACATGAGTAACACTTCACACCTTTTTGATTTGTATAATCTTCAGTTCTCCCCAACAGTTTCGTGCCTTTTTGTTGTGCACCTCCGAATTGCTTGCCTGAAGCTTGTCTCCATCTGATGAAGAATGTGACACAATGAGCTTGCTTAACACAAATGGGGAATAAATTAAATAAAGTTTTGGTCTTGTTTTGTATCACTGTTGTTCTTTTAACTGTCTTCTGCTTTTATTGTAAAGCTGCACAACAGCAGCATGTGATTCTTGTTACAGCGCTGATCTCAAAGGTTGCTGATTGTAAACATTCACACTGCTGCTGTGGCTGGAACAGTCCGTTCGATTTTGATCAACAAAATACTTTTACAACCTGTCACGGTGCACAGAGGCATGACTCTCACTCCAGCTGTTACCGCTATGCAGTTAGGCAAGTTGACCCAGAGGTCACACCCGTCAATGCAGACTTGACTTAGTACTGAGGCTAATTTGAAGATGACCCGTTAGCTCCTCTGTTGCTTGAAAAAAAAAAAAATTGCAATATTAACCACTTCCTCTCCTCGTAATGTCATAAATTATGTAGGCTGTGCATGCACAAAGTATGTATTGAGTGTTTTAGAACTGTGATGAACATTTTTCAAAACTCTGGAAACAGAAATCCAAGTACACTTAACTTGGGAGGGGTAATGCCGTCTAAGAGTGACAACACCAATCATAAATGTAGTGGATATAAAATTCAAATGTTTTTACTGCAAATTTTCTGCAGCAGGTTTCTGAAATGTCATCAGTTTGAAATTCTCAAAACTAGTAAAATACTGTACATTGTGACAGTGGCCGTTTAAGTCTATTTACAGAACCTAAGTTTCTTTTTTAAAATTTTTTGGCAATTTACTGTTACAGGTTAAGTGTGGTGAAAGCTATTTTTGATATGTAATGCGAAGTTGTTAGTCCCATATGGAAGACAGTATATACAGAACATTGTATTTATTATGAGAACTATAATAAGAATAAATACAACAATGATACCAAGTTTAGTAGTACAGGTCAAGCAGAATTAATTCAATCACAATATGGTTACGTTTTTAAAAATGGTACAGACCTTTCACAAACTATTTCACAGTACAGTATGTCACTTTATTGATCAGTCTGGTGTATTTCATTTTCAGAAGCAAATGTTTTTACAAAAGTAGGCAAGAAGTGGCTTGTGATGCTTAAATGTATAGTTCTGCTCTATTCAACAAAAATATACTGCAGTCATTTATGTCTTTGTTTTACCGTGTAAGTACAGTACAAGTTCTGCTCTGTGTTTGCATGGCACTTCATTGACTTCTTACAATATACATGTTTGAAAAATATAATTCAGAACACATTAGTACTTTTTGTCATGCAAAATGTGCACACAGAACCACAATCTGACAAAACAGTATTTCTAATATCCTGCTAATATTTTGTCATAACTGAATTTGCATAGCCAGAAATGCTAACTACTGGGAAGAGTGTAATTTAGTTAGATTAATCTTGCTAATCATTACAAAATATCAAGAATTCAATTTATAACTCGCTCTACACACTCGTCCTGTGCTCAGCACTGTTGTGGGTGCAGATGGCAGTAGCACGCTCAAGGTACAAAGATACAGCAGAAACAGAGAGAAAATATCTACTTCTTGAGGAATTTTAAGAGCAAAAGACTTGGACAGAGAGAAAGTACATATTTAATGGAAAATAATGGTTCAACAAAATTTTTTTCTTGTACATTTTCCTGCCTCGTTGTCATGGGATCATCCTGCTGGCGGTGATGTCTGCCTTAGGCTCCGACCTCTAAGGAGAAGGTCACACTGCCCAGGTAGCGGTCAGTGGGTGAATCATTAATGATGCCCTTTCCATTCAGTTTGCACTGTACTTGGATGTGAGTGTCGGACTGCACTCCTAGAAACTGCACAGCCACCACCGGTGAAGAGTAATTTACCTTGGACAGAAGAGACAAAAGATTAAGAACTGACAGACTTTATTTAGACATAAAATTGTGCACATGGCACAAAGGTTATCCACAGTGAAACTCGTACTCACATGTCTGAGCTTCCCATAGTAAGGGTAGTATTTCAGCTCAAAAGTACTTTTAGGAAAAAACTGGATTTCTCCCAAGGCTTCTGGTGGTCCCCTCTGAAAGAGGAAAGCATTATAGTTTGAGTCACATTTACTTGCGTAACACAATTAAGACATTTTCAGACATGTTGCTTATTACTGACATAAAATTATAAGTAAAGGTGTTGATGGTTACTGTACCCTAACTCCACAAGTCACATTTATTGGTTTTCCTTGGCCTGGTAAGTAACCAAGAATCTATTGGAGAGTAAGGACAGAGAAACAAGTGTCATCATACAAACAAAAAATAAGTACTTTTCAATGCTATTCTGGTTCTTTATTTTGTCATGTCTTCAAACCGAACGATAATGGATGTTTGCCTGACAAAGACTTTGAAGAATGAAATATTGCACCAATTCAACTTTCATAGCAGTCTCTCTTTGTCCTTCGTGTGCTATTTAAACTTGGATCCACCTTCTTCAGCAATTTTACATAAAGTTACCATTCAAAATGTTTACAAATACAAACAGTGCAGAAATGGCTTGGTGCATCTTTATCCTATCCCCAAAATAGCCACAAGATGTCACTCACTGAAGAAAATGAGAGCTTTAACAGTACAGTAACACACTTTGTACCTGCTGTTTTATGTTCCCCCTTTGTGATTTTTTGTGTGCCAATATGCATAATTATTTGTTTTGGTGTCTTACCCGGTTCATTCGAAAGAGGACGCATGGCTTTCCTTGAGAATAGCCATAGTGGGGGTCCTGTAGCCCTGAACAGTCCCCCAACCAGGACCTCTTAAACTGACAAGCTTTCCGCTCTGCACTCTCCTCCAAGTCGTCCTGCATGAAGTATCTGTCTTGTGAGCAGCGAATATTCTTCCTCTCCTGAACGGCATCGTTATACGCTGAAAATAGAGAGCAGGGAGAAAAAAGCAGTGAAGGAGGAAGGAAGAATGAGAGGAGGGCATAAATAAACCTTTGAAAGAGCAATGCCCTGCCAGGCTCAGTCCGCTGATTAAGGAAGCTTGACAAAAGGGGGGCTGTGAAAAAAAACCCCACAGCATTGAATGTTGCACTCTGCCTACAAAGAGGCTTCCCTTCCCAGCATGCCCTGCAAGAACTAAATGGAAAAAGGGGACAAAGGTAGTGCAGATGAGGATTAACTCATAGCAAGCCTGATTCAGTTTAAACAGATTCATCAATCTCATCAGACCCTCCAACTTTAATAGGATTTCCCACTATCACTACTGACTCACGTCTTAGATATTCCTCCATAGACCTGGCATACTTCTTCCAGGATTTGCGATCAGAAGCATTAAAGGCGATGTCGTGGCCTTCTAGGTGTGGAGCCATCGTCATACCTGCCAGCGGAGACCCAGAGACAGTCAACTGTGCTGAGACTCGCGTAGAAGCAACAGAGAGAAGGACAGCTGAGCTGAGAGAAACAGGAGCGGTGTGTGGTTGGGGGTATATTTACCTGGTGGCATCACTCTATCATTATAGGTTGGATGGTAGGGACTAATAGACCACATGAGGCAAAAAATACAGCCGCCAAACATGGCTGCAAGAAACACATAAAGTGCAGCATAGAAGAGCAGGATGAGGCCTGAAAGAGGGGTGAAAAAAGGAGTCATTAGGGAGAATATATCTGATGCAGTATCTGTGTAAAAGTGGCTTGAATAACACACTACGCAACAAAAAGTATATCACTGTTCTCACTGGTGAAAAATAATGAACCATGAAAAATGTAGTTTTGTTCAGACTGTGTGATCTGTCAGGACTCCAGCCACTGCCCTCGATCAGGAAAATGACTACTCTGTCTACTCATTCAAAAGCACTGAACTCTTATGTCTGGACCTGCAAATAACTCAAATAATTTTGTGCTGTACTGAGCTCATGTGAGAACCCAGTAACAAAGAAATCCAAATTTTCAATTAACAGCCCATTAGCAACTAACCAAGTTAAACGTGCCCTAAAATAAATGGCTTTTGCTGTGGGGGGCAATTTCACAGAGGACTTGCTACAGCCAGCCTTGCGTCCTCTGAGCCACAAAGGCCTTTCTGTTTGAGCTCAGTGAGAATTCTCCCAGCTGTCCTTTCACTCAGGAACACTGTGAACCTCCGGTTGCCATCGTAGTGAAGGTCTTTTGCAGTCATAGAGGACCGGCCAGCTCCAAGGAGCTCCAATCACGCCACTTTGGTATTGTGTCCCCTGTTACACACTCATCTCACAGGACACACAACACAGATTTCAACTCTGGGCCTTTCTTCAGCAGGCACATGGGCCCCTCTCCTCCACAAGTGTGCACACACTGGTTATGTAGTTGAAATGAGCTCTTAGCCCTGCCTGGGATCCAGCGGCTGCAGCAAGTAACACACACTTTCCTTGGATAGCCTCTCTACACTTAGTCGGATCATGTTGGCTATTGTGTTCTGTGAAGCTGAGGGAGGGGGGGGGTCTATAGTGTCACTGAGCAACTTCCCAGGAATACCAAGAGGCTGCTCCATCATCATTGACTCAACAAACTCGTCCAGTCAGTTGCCTCTGCCAAAAAAGTCCGCCTGCACCATAGCTCGATTTGGCAGTGTGCTCTGTGGAAAAAACCAGACGTGAGCATCTCTAAGTGTGTCGCTGCAACTGAGGGGCCATACGCATATTAAGTTCAGCAATGAGGTCGCTTAGGCTTTGGGAAAGAGGCTGTGGAGAGCATGGTAAGATGTAGAGGAATGTGATTACTGGCCAATGCGAGGCCCAGAACAGCGCACTCCTGCTGAGAACATGTCCCCAGGCAGTCTGTTTTTGTCGGGACACTCTAGATTGTCCATGCACCTATGTAAACATTGAGCATGAGGACACACATACACTCCCACACACACTCACAGCACAGTGAGTAGAGTCAGTGGACTGGAAAGACATTTCTCACCCCTTAAACTATCCCTGAGTGCATCTTTTAAAGATATTCAAACACCACATCTACTCTTAAACTTACTTAAGATTATTGAGCTGTAATGCACAGTATTGGGTCTGTAATTACTGAACACATGCAGAAAAAATGAAGTACTTTTGCAATAACCTAAACACCCCTCCCCATACTCAATCAGCACAGAACCTCTTTTTGTTCATCAACTCACTCCAGCTCTTTCCAGAGCGACCCATGAATTCATTGGTCTCTGCATTCCACAGGTATTTCTTCAAGTCGTCTATTTTCTGGTGGAGCGTCCTCTTGGGTAACGGCCTGCGCTTCCATCTCTCAAAGTTCAGGTCTTCCTGCTCTAGAGGCTGGTGCTCGGCCAACTCCTCCTGCTCTTCCTCCAACTCTTGGCCATGTTTGAGTATCACTTTGTGAGGCTGGTGGAAAGAAGAAGAAGAAGAGAAAAAGTCCTCACCACACATTATCAACTGCTAAGTTCTGCAGTCAACCTATTTTCTTTTCAAATCGCTGCAGGAAAAAATGGCATGCCTTCTGATCCGAGTATGACCGATAACATAAACTGCCAGAGAGTGCTCTGCATGAGCATCACACTGCTGTTCCTGTCCTCTGTTTCTGCAAATTATAAACTTGCTGGTGACCTTTCTGGCACTCGCTGGGAGAGCTGACCTCCTGTGAGTAGACCCTCCTGCTTGGAGCAGCAGCTGCAGACAGCAGAGCTGAAGGGTCACTCTGACAGCCAGATGTTACCCACTGGCTCTCAGCATCCACAGACCAGGACACACAGATCCCAAAGGAACCACAGGACACTTGAGCAGCATTCAGAATCACTTCATTTGTGAAAGCTTGGCCTTTAAGTGAATCTGCTTAAATATTTAAAATGCTATTAAACCACTTGATCATTGAGTTAATAGCTGTGCAGTAAAAAAAAAAAGAATCAGTGTACAAAGAATGCCTCAAATGCTGCATCTGCTTCATTAAGCGATTAAAAAAGTCATTCTTTATATTTAATGACAGCACTTACAGGACTTGGTGGATGATTTTTAACCAGCGTCTCTTCAGCTACTCCTTCTGTGGAACCGGACTCCATGCTCTTCACATACACAAAGGGTACTTGTTAAACTGAGCACATCTACCATTCCATTAAAAAAGACACATCTTTACATCTGCATACTTTGTCTGTACTTTTTACAACAATGCCGAGCAATCTGAAGAATCAGACACAAGAAATGGCCCTTGTAGCTGTATTTCAATGAAACATTTCACATACCTTAAGTGTTCTTTAAAAACGAAGGTTAATATAACAAAACACCGTCTTGATTCCTAGAGAAAAAAAAGTATTTGTCAAAAAGTGCTGGAGGATTTCATGAGAAAGTTTTAGGTCTGTAGAGAGGGGACCGAGTGTGGAGACCCTCCTTCAGCTAGACGCGCATCATAGTGAATGAACGGTGGGCAGAGAAGGACTGGGGGTGGGATACGAAGTGCTTTTTTTTTTGGAGACGTTTTGTCAGCGGCCTGGATCACAGCACTGTATTCTGTACACGCACACCAGCAGCCATTCTCCGCTACGCTGGGCTAAGACTGAAGCAAAGCCTGAACACAATATTTATAGCTTATCCCCACACAAGACACCGTTGTCTATCACTGCCTGGCTGCATACTGTACGTGCATTCGTGTTTGTCTATTATTATTCTATCATTAATATTATTATTGATCGGAACTTTTTCTAACATGAGACAAAATCATCAGAAATTAAATATCAGTCATTAGGAACTGTGCACATGCATGGATACCAATTCAGTTACGCCATCTCGACATATTCTTGCAGCAACTGCTTGTCATGAATTCTCCTCTGCTGAAGTTCAAGTAATCCTCATCCCCGGTCCAATCTGTACTCTGGTCACGTAACCCTGTTACCCCTTGTAAAAGTGTGTGTGTGTGTGTGTGTGTGTGTGTGTGTGTGTGTGTGTTCTCTAGCACTCTCTCTGTTTTCTCTCTTTCTGGCAGTACACTTGTG
>NW_018127882.1:4467938-4488154 GCF_001952655.1 Monopterus albus | reverse complement strand
ACAGATACATAAAACACACAACCTAAAAACCAAACCAAATAAAATAATAATAATAAATTATAGTAGCAGCCTCATGACCTGCTTCATGACCTTTACCATCCTGGATATTGTGTTTCAGTGGTGTATATTCCCAAAACGCATTTTTAATGTTATTCTTACAAACCCTTGGACATAAGGTAAACCTGGGGCTATCAGGGCACCTGGAGTTCGGGGCCAGTGAAATGTGTCTTTGCTTGAGTAGTGGCAATTTCTCAGACAACATATAACCAGACTCAGACACAATAATCTTCAAGAGTATTGATAAAACCCTTTAATGCTGCAGCATGACACTCAAAGGAGAAACCTACCAGTATGCACACTCTCTTTCCTTATACCAGACAAGCAAGCCTTGGACAGCTCAGTCTAAAAGTCAAAGTCCAGCTGTTTCAGTTTCTTCTACACAGGCACTCTGTTTTCTCAACTATCATACTCTGTACTTCTCAGCTGACTGTCTGAAGACTGCATTCAATACTTGTTTGATTAAGCACATAAACACATCAATTTAATCAATAATCATTGATCACTAACATTGTTTTCCACAAAACTAATTTAGCACTACAGCCTTGCTTGGAGCATACTGACCCATTCCAATATCTTGTGGATGTACAGAAGGTTATATGTATTTAAAAAAAGGCAAATTATACTTTATTTGGTTTGGCTTCTCAGCCTCTTTATGTCAAAAGGGGGAGCTAGTTTTAACTAACTTATATACATTTAATATGAATTACTTCTGGGTAGCTTGTAAATATTCTATCATAGATTAGTGAGGCCTTATAATTATACTTTATTTTTTATATTAATCTAGTTATGAAAAGTAACTAACTAGTAACTAAAGTAACTAAATAAATGTAGTGGAGTAAAAAGTAAAACATTTGCCTCTAAAATGTAGTAAAGTCAAAGTATAAAGTAAAAGAAATTTAAAATATTAAAGTAAAGTTCAGATGCCTCAAGATTTTACTTAAGTACAGTACTTGAGTAAATGTACTTAGTTACTTTCCACCACTGGCAATATGTCCAAGTTTTCCTGTAACAGCCACCTTGTCAAAATGTTTCATTTCTTATTTTATTTTTAAAATCTCTTTACTACAGTAACAGAAATCTGTATTGTTGAGTGCATGAATAAATAAACATAACAAATATAACTAATATTTTCTGTAACTTATATGAAGGCCAAAATAATGTGTACAAAATTTCAACAGGATTAAAGTTACAGATGGGAAACAAATGTTTAATTAATTTATTTAGTTATTTAGTTTGGCAAATATCATTTGCAACTAAGCTTAAAAAATAATAAAAAGAATGATAATTTAGGCAAAATACTGATATAATTGTCTATTGTTGCATCTATCATTTGTGGTTGCTGTGCATTATCACTCCCATATTTAATTTGGATCTTCTCTTGTTCGTGTTCCTGTTCAAATTCAAGTAAAATGTCGGCAACCAAACAAGACATATGGGGTCCATTTTACTCTGGGCCAGAAAGACTTGTGTATAAAAACCCCGATTTTAGTTCTGCGATAGCCTACTTACCTGAAGGCAGCGCCGTTTTGCTTGAGGAGTCACTGCTGATAGCTGGGTGTCAGACAGCCCCTGAACGCAACATAGTATATCTAACAGTTGGTGGCGCTCGATGCTCACGCTGATCTGCCAACAGGACAATTACCTCCAAATATACAGTATACAACCAAGGTAAGTACACAGAGGTGACGAAGAATGAATACAATTTATTATACAAAACATATTAAACCTGACTTATTTGACTCAATGTGATGTAGAACAATCCTGAATAGTTTACCCCTGCTGGGCTCACTAATAGATCCTTGGGTGGTGACAATGGATGCTAATGGATGCTAATGACCCCTTCAAATTAGTTATATTTCGGTGACATTAAAGAAATGTATTTCCCTTTACTTGCATGTGTGACAAATTCAGTACAAGACTAAAACTCTGGTCTTTATTTGAACTAACGTTAAATATCAGCCCCCCCCTTTTTTTAAATTTGTTTAGGTTTGTCGTCGCTCATCTTGTAACTTGGAATATTAACTGTTGAAGACATTAGCTAACTAGCTAATAATCTCAGACATGGCGGAAGATTTTTTTTTTTTTTTAGGATGATAGAAGTTCATTACTGTTTTAAACAGGGAATTGAACTGTCAGTTAAGGAGTAAAGGAAACACACACACACACACACACACACACAAATAAAAAAAACACTCGTTGTAGCGCAAAGTAACGAAGAAAGGCGGTGTAACGTTTGCGTATCCGAGGGGAATTTCGTCCGACTGGTTACACTGCTTTGAAATTAGAAAAGTAACGTAGTCTAAAGGTACTTTATTTTTGAGTACGTGTGTGACATGCGCACATACAACCACTAGCAACAATGACACACTGTAGGACACCGACACACCGTGAGGACTGGGACCATTCAGGAGATGTTTCACCAGCCGCGGGGATGTAAATGAGAAGGGCTCGGGGTCAGTGGTAACGGAGGGTTGCACCGTCTGCGTTAGCTCGCGAATATGCATAAATGTGCGTAGCTCCTAAATCTAGCGAATAACAATGACTCGTGATTTTTTTTTTAATTTGTAAAAGGGTCACCCGGAGGACTACGTTGAACATCCTGCAGCCAACATGCCTCCTCCTCAGAGCCTACAATCCAGCGCACTGACTCTGTCTGAAACAAACATGGGTAGGTGTGTGCAAGGTCAACGGTGTGTCTGCAGCAGGTTTTATCAATTAGAATATTAGAATATGCTTGTATTGCTAGACCGCGGGGCTTTTAGTGAACGGAGAAAGCTTCTCTTAATTGAACACACGCCCACTGGCTAATAGTTTTGCCATTGAGTGGTCTGCTAAAAGCAGTAACCGCATTTTCTTTAGAAAAGCAGACAAAAACACTCGTTGCATCACCGGACCGTGTTTTTTTCCCCTCCCGTTCAGGCCGCAGCGCGTCACTGCAGGTGCGGCGTTGACAAACCACAGCAGCCTGGATGTCTGGCTCTGACATAGATTTTTGTCTGGATACTCTACTTCTACCAGGAAAATTAAAAGAATAACATTCATGTGATGGGAAATTTGTGAACGTATTCCTTACATTTTGAACAGGCTGTTCTCAGATGGTAGCAAGTTGTTCATTGTTGCATTCAACTACTAAGTTTTGTTGTGGATCAGAAGGCTGAAATCATACTTACAAAGCTCTAAATACTTTATCGCTTGCTTTATGCAGTAATACAATGTTTGCATAGGCTATTTTTGTTCCAGATATATGCCCTTATGTGTATTTTTTGGAATTGGTTGTTATGTATGTGGTTAATCCATCCATCTTTACATCCAGGTTCAGGTTGTGTTTAATGACAGTTACTGACAAAATGATCAGAATTTCAGCAAATGCATGCACAGTTTATATAAGTATAGGCTTCATCACCTCTTCTGATTTTCACTATCTTTTACACTTTGGGGCTGACAGTGGAACAGGTGCTGAACTGCATTCCATCTGGTATTCAGATATATTTTAAGTTTTATATATAAGGTGGTGAACCATGAAGAAACCTTGTTTTTAGAGCAGCATTGAACTGGCGAGGTTCTGGTTGGCATAATCATACTGAAGTGGTTATGTCACACTGACCACAGTAACTCTATTACATGGAGTAATCTTCAAAGAACTACTTTTGTAATAATCTGACTAATGTTATGCACAAATGCATGAGTGGTCTACTGTATGCTGTAAATCAAATAACTAACGATACTTGACTGTTTGACTCCTCATCATGTTTTCAACAGAAGTCACATAAAAGCAAATATAACCATGCTGCAAAACATTTACAGGATAGAGCCAGGGAATAATGATACAACCTAATTTATCAACAGTCTTCAACTTAAAATCGTTATTGGCAATCATATACAGTATTGCATGTGTGAAAATGCAATCTCGTATGATATTTAAGCTGAACCTCTGGTATATTGTTTTTAGCTCATGTCCCACCACCACTGCTCATGGTATGTGGGATGTTACTTGTTGTTGTCACGCTGCCATCTGTGACTACATAAACACATTCTTGTGAACGAGAAGGACAGATACTGTAGTAGAACCTTCATACTGACACCACAAGTACCCTGTATGATTAGATTTTGGAGCACCTTTCTGCATAAATTTGTATATTAACGAGGGGACACAGATTTCCTAGTACTACTTAATTAGCTGATTCACTTGGTTTATCTTTTGAGCTTTAACTCAGGAACATACACCTGTGCCTCATGGAGTGGTGTTTTTGAGCTTTAACTCAGGAACATACACAGGTGCCTCATATGGAGTGGTGCGCCTTGCTGCATGAATTTACATATTAATGAAGTAAAACAGCTTTTTTAAAACTTCTAGTTGCAGTCTTGATGTGCTGTGAGCATACAGTCATGGCCAAAAATATTGGTACCCTTGCATTTCTGTCAGATAACGCACCACTTCTCCCGGAAAATTGTTGCAGGACAAGATGAGGCAATCCAAGTGCCTCTTTTATATTTTGTATATTCTTATGTGTATAATAGGATGTTTTTATGATTAGGATTTTATGTCTGTCCTGTTGAAAGGTCCTAATAATTGAACTCAGCTCATTTAATGTCAGTACAGGCTGTACCCTCTTCACAATTATTCACAAATCACTAAAACAGGCTCTTTAATGTAGACTAAATTTAATAAGTTCATTGCTGCTAAATATGTGCATTGACGTTAAAAAATGAATGTTTTTTATTTTATTAGAAATGTCTACCAAGTGTAGAATCACTAGCACATCCAAAGCATGTGAAGTTTTCCCACTTAACTAAAATATCTGTCTTAAAACAATAGTCAGATGTTTTTACTTACTCTAATCATTCATCGTGCTCATACTGGATACCTTTCTAATTTCTTACTAGTTTTGTGCAGGTATTGTTTTCAGAAGTTCATATAAAGTTTTAGAACTCTGAATTACACCAATTCAGGCAGTATCTTCCAAGGTTTTAGTTTAGTTTTAGTTTAGCTTTAGTCATATGCCACTGGATGAGCTGTAGAGGAGGGATAGTAACAGAAAGAGGTCATGTTGTATTAAACAATCTGTAGCTCTTGAATAACATTGTTGCACACCATGAGGACTGTGGATCTTTTGACAGGAGGAATGATTACAGCAAGTAAAACATGTCTGTGTTCATATGGGAACCTGACTGTTACTAAACAATGTGAACCCGTACTGCAAAGATACATACAGTATTTTTGAAGCGGTTTCAGAACAACATGTGCTTTGATGCCTTGTTCAACTGAGAAGCCCACTGCTTGTCAGAGGGACAGAGACTCCTGCATCGTCTTCACATTACATCAGTGACTGTGGAGGATTCTAGTTGCTTCTAATTTTACTTCACCATATCGCTTATGTCAGAGTATAATGCTGGGAGTAATGTTCACTTATTTGTTGCCTTGTAGGTTCCTTTAAGAGGAGGAAGAAGAAATCCATAATAGTGACAGTGATGCTACTCATTGTGTCGGTTCTCATTCTCATCTTTGGCCTGGCAGCAACTACCAGGACGCAAAACATCACAGTGGGTGGTTACTACCCAGGGGTGATTGTAAGTGTGCGTTCACACCTGCATGTAATAGCAGCAGCAGGCCTGTTCCCTGTCAGACATCATAATATCTAAAGTGTGTGTGTCTTGCTGAGCTCTTCCCGTTCTTGGACTCTGAGGAACCTAATTACTGAAAGCCTCTGAGGGGTGAATTTTTAGCCACATTCATTATTCAGCATCACTGTCATTAGAGGCAGAGTGATGTAAAGTATCTCAGCCTATAAAATAGTTTTCTTCACAGTACTTGGCTTTTAGCCTTTGGTCTTGTGTAAAGAGGGACTAGGAATGTAGCCAGTGAATTGCATTTCTAAAGATGTTTCTTGAAGCTTTAACTGCAGATTCATCAGATTAATAGTTTAATTTGTTAGTATAAAATGGAAGAAAGAAATTTTATTGAATTAGTGTGTAACATAAGATCTCAAAAATCCTCATCACAGTAAACGAATGTTGCAATGTATGTAGCTTAGCTATAAAAGTGAATAGTTAATCGATAATATTGTAATCACGCTGAAATGATTCCCTAAATTATGACAGAAGCTCTTAGTTCTTGCTTTAGCTCACTGTGCTTCATAGTCAGATCAGATAAAGGCCCTAACAGCAATTTTCTCCTCCTTCAGCTGGGCTTTGGCTCTTTTCTGGGAATTATTGGCGCTCATTTGATAGAGAACAAAAGGCAGATGGTAAGAGGATTTATATTACCTCTGTGCATTGAGATCACTTTCATTGTTTGTTGTCTCCTTGTCTTACACTCACAAAACACTGTCATTAAACTGTGTATCAGTCCCATTTACCTTTCAACAACCTACAGCATGATTAGGTTGTTAATTTGACAAAATGGGCAGCAAGTCCCAACCCAGACTATGAGTCCCACTGGGCCTGATGAGGTTTATGTTGTTCATCAGAGTACGTTTCTTGGGCTTCAGGCACGATGCAGCCAGAAATAGAAGCAGGGTGTAAGTAGAGAGGACAGACATCCACACAGGAATGTGCAGAAGGAAGCTACAGATGATAGGAGCAGGTGGGGAGGTGCCGTGCAGGGTCTGTCAGAGCTGAAATGAAGAACGAGTTTGTACCGTGACACCGTTTCCCATAAGGCACCAGAGTTCAGATATCTGGAGTCGGTGTATGTGTGACAGAAGTGACTAAGCTAAGGCACATACACCACAATACCTCGGATTTGTTGTTTCCCATGAAACTGTATTACACAGTAAAGGAGTTGGTATTTTTTGTGATCTGGGGTACTACAGACACATTTTTTCATATTTAACATTGCACTGGTTTTATACATTTTTAGTATAGCTGAAATGATTAATAACAGAATTTGAAGATGACAGAGCAAAGCAATCTGAGAAACTGAAGGTCATTTTTACTATTTTCTGGCATTTCAGTGGATTTACTGAGTAAATAATCAGTACAAATCACAAATCTTCACACATTTTCATCACAAATTTGAAGTAAGGTAAGAAATATTACTACAAATATAATAAGTATTATACTTGTAAGTGGGTGAAAGTAACAATCATAATTGATAGGAAGTGTATTTGACTCAAACTATAAAACTATTAGCAGAAATCTTTTTTTTTTTAAATTCCCTATGAAATCAGTGGTGGTCATGAATTATCTTCTAAAAACATGTTTGATGTATAAGGCCCCTGAAAACTTGGTTTTTACACAAGTACACTCACCGGCCACTTTAATATACTTATACAACTGTATGCACGTCAATGCAACACTTCCACCTTAACGTTTGTGTTTTTGAAGCTCAAAATGTTCCGGTTTTTGGCGCAATTGTCATAAATGTATAAATTCAATTATATGTTTATTATTGAGGCTATAGTTAAAGGCGGTGTTGTACTGGACTACATTATATTTAGAGGTGTCTCTATATCTTTGTCCTCCCCAGCTACATACATGAGAGGGTCAGAATATTAGGAACACTGGCCGGTGAGTGTATTTCAAAATATGCATTTTAATTTCTGGTTTAATGCTCAAAACCTCAAACAGTCTGCTTCGTTAGGACTGTGTGGCTGTGGCTTGGTTAGATTTGACTGACAGTTTACACCTTAAACAAGCAGATTTAATTCAAATCTTTGTGCTTTGTGCATGGAATTGACTCATTAATGTGAAATTAAGTTTTTGTCCACTTCAAAGCAGCAAGAAGAGGACAAACAAAGCACACATACAGAGATGTTTTAATGAAAATAACTGAAACTGTTCTTAGCTTTGTGGGAAATGGTGCATTGATGGAGGACCACATCGTTCAGAGTAGGAAACCGGTTGAGGAAAAAAAATAAAGAGCTTTTAAAAGAAACCAGCCCAACTAACATTCAACATGTTGGTCAAATCTGAAACATGAACTGTCGAAAGTCCCTTGGTCTGGATGTTTCCATCTGCATTTAAAACTGATCTTGCCGTGTCATAAAACCCTGTTACCTCTTGCTGTTGCCTCAGTTGCACTGCATCCCTGCTGCAAGCTGTGTAATTGAATACATGCTGCCCTTCATTGAAAGCAGGAGAGTTAGGCAAATGGGGGTGAAGTACAAGAGGCGGGGAATGAGGGGGGAATAATGGGTTCCAGTGCAGCTAGCCGCTTCCTCCACCCACATCCCATTCAGAGGATTCATGCTCAAACAGAAGAACTTGGGCAGGATGATGCACATTAGTGTCACAAATGTAAACCTGATGCAACGGTGGTGACAGGAAGCAATAAAAATCAAAATAGTGGTTGTTTAAATTTAGTCTCCAGTCTTCTGTAAAACAAATTCTGATCTAAGGCTAACACTATTCTGCTTTCTTTCACAGCTAGTGGCATCTATTGTCTTCATCACTTTCGGGGTGGTGGCTGCCTTCTGCTGTGCTATTGTCGATGGAGTTTTTGCTGCAAGGCACATTGTGAGTTAAACATGTAGTTATTTAATTAAACAAATTATGAATATGGATAACACTAATGCCCTCACTTATAACAAACATTCATCCGTACCATCCCCATTAGAGCTTAAGATACACTAGTCTATACTACACATATATTAAAATGCATACCCCTCTGCAAGGGCATGGATCACATATGATCAGCTGTAGAAGCAGCCACACCCTTCTCAGTGAAACAGATATATTTAGTGAGAAAGGGAGGGTACATAAAACCATAAATAACTGCTAAAGCGCTCTTAAAACTACTATACTAAATTAAGTTATGGCTGAGAGTAAAAGATCAACACCAACATTTGGTTGGATGTCTTGTTTCTAAAAGAGAGAAAACATGATCAAGTACGTAAGAAGGTGATGAGGACAGTTCAGAGTGGGAAAAAGAAAGTGCCATGCACAAGAACAAGGAAATATAGATAGTATATTTACAAACTTTATTTTTTGAAAGAAATGGAAGTTTAAGAACTCTTGTTGTCGAGCTTTTACAGTAGAAAAGAATTAGAGCTCTGGAAAACCATTTTACCCCATATTTTCTCACTCTGTGCATTGTGTCCAGATGCTTTTAGGTACATGTCAGATACAGATACAGATCAGCCTCTTTATATTTTACCCACAACACCAGAAACCAAATTTGTAACCATCCCCCCAGCAGAAAAGTGTTGTTTTTTTGTGGGTTAACAAAAACTATTACCAAACAGGCATAATTATTCTAACTAATTAACTAACTAATTGACACAATGATGTGTCAGTGACTTTTTTTTTTGAGGCCCCCAGTGTTCTGGGAACAGAGGAGTAGTTGTTCCTAGTTAGTAACTAGCTTTCTGTTGAGTCTTAATTTCATTCCTGTGATCATATTTATCACTGAAGCCATTAATCATGCAGATTGAATTGAAAATGCAATATGTTTATCTTTTGTTTGTTTCTGCTAGTTTTGTGTGTTTTAATGAGTGGAAGTCCCGATGAATTATGCAGAAATATATAAAAATGTTGTGTATTGTACTGCAGGACCTCAGGCCACTGTATGCTGGTCGTTGTGAGTATCACTCCAGTGAGACAGCATCCGACCGTGATGTAAGAATCACTCCTTTCTCTTGAAGTTCACAGAAGTAAGATCAATTCCTCCTCGCTGTACAGTAAACTTTAGACCTGTACTCTGTGTCTGTGTTAGTTGTTTAGCCAGGATGTTGTACTTTGCCAGCAGTTTACTCAAAGTAAAGGGAATATAAAATAGTTTGTAACCTTCAGGTGCCCTGTCAGACGTCATCGCGCACATCCTGTAACCTGCGTGTGAAGAGCAACACCTGTTTCTGCTGCGAACTGTACCACTGCGGGAAGTGAGTACGCCGAGCGGTTGAGCATTAGACAAAACGCCTTCTATTTGCTTTTCTGTGTTGCTTGGATTTGCTTGGATTCTTTATGTGTACCGCTGTGCCATGTTTGTGGGAGATGTTTTTGCATTACAGTGTTGATTGTATTAGCACAAGAATGTTTCTTTTCTTTTAACCTTTGTTTCAGAGAACATCCTCTTATGGGACTTCAGAATAAAGATGTTTTGAAAAAGTTTAGGAAATCATCCATGATTTGGAAGTAGGTCCTTTTTTTTTTTACAGACCCATAATAGCCATTTTTGATCACCTCTTTTTTTCTGACAAGTGATGTTCAAACTGAAGTAATAATGTAGAGTTTTTGATGTAATGTGCACCATAGAAATGTGTTTTCAGGGCACCGTTTTTTTCTGCAACATTCATCCTCATTTGTCCTCATCTGTTTTCCAGCCCTCTAGCAGCATCTTGTCAGTGGTTTCTCCTCTCAGATCTGAACCTTAACAAACATATGTTTGTCTGTTGCTGTGTCCTGAATAGAAAAACTCAGAGCCTGTTGCTGTGGTTGATGTAGGTGTATTGTTAAAAACACAGTCAGTGACTTTTGTGGCTTGACTGTTCTCTGCCCCACCCACTGGGCTAGCCGTGTTGAAGTGATTGGAGGTTACCATGAATACACAGATGTGAGGAGCTGCCAGGACGTGGTTCACCTCTATCACCTCCTGTGGTCTGCTACCATCCTCAACATTGTGGCACTCTTCCTGGGCATCATCACTGCTGCTGTGCTGGGAGGCTTTAAAGACATGGTATGTCTAAGTGAACAATACGCGATATATACTGTATGTTTACATTAATCAGTTTTGGCTGATGAAAACTGGATTCACACAGCTCTGTGTACATATTTGGTAATCCTCAGGTGTTTGTAGATCGACACATACTAAATATGACTACTTTTGTCAGATTCCTTCTCCTGCCTCAGAGAGTACATCTGAACCAGAGGCCGTCACAGCTCCAGCGCCGTCAGAGCGTCCTCCAACCTCCACTCCCCTCACCTCGTATTACAACACCACCCCCTGCCTGCCGCCTTACAGTGCCTACGACCTGCAGGTACAGAGCCACATTAAACCCGCACTGCTGCACATCTAGCCATCCATTATATTTTACCATACCTACATTTTAAAATTGTTTTAAATTGTGCAGTTTCTTTTTGTTTTAGAAATTGTTTTGTATGTATATGTATTAATGCGCTTTGTGTTTTTATCTTGTTTGCACATAAAAATACAATTATAAAAGATAGTGTATATGTTCACAAAGACACTCACATATATACAAAAACACGTTTGTCCACATAGACTTAAAAAAATGCCTGAATTCAAAGTAAACAAGAGCTTGTGCAGGAAAGGTATGAAACTAAGAGTCTATAAAGACCTCTTCTAAAATCTCAAGGCAACAGTACTGTGCAAAAGATAGTGTGTATTCTTTCAAAAATAATACCATGAATAGTTTTTATTTATCCTTTAACTTCTTACAGAGTGCAGTGAACAGAAAAATATATAAATCTAATTAATATTTGATACATTATTTAGCAGTTTGTCTTCAAAGCTGCCCCACTTCCTCTCTGTATACTTGCACTCTGGTTTTCAAGGTCCTTGCCAGGTGGGTTATTTAAAGCATCTTGGGGAACTGGCCTTGTAGATTTTTTTGAGCTGTCTCGGTGTCTTTATGTATTTGGGACCCATCAGACACTTACTTCCCTGATGGTGCCTAAAAATGATACTGTACTGCATGTGAATCCAAAGTAAACGAGCTTGTTCAGGTGGGCTAGGACATCAAAAGATCTAAAAACTCAATTATTTCTCATTTCATTTGTCCAACAGATGATGAACAATGTTAAATTCGAATTCCACAAAATGGCAACGTTACATTTTGCTCTGCAACTAGTTGCCCTTGTTTGAATATTTAGTAGCAGCAAGCGGTTACTCTGAAGCCAAACTCTTAAACGTCATTCTAACATGTGTTTTGCTTTTTTAGCAGGGCTCCTTCATGTTCCCTGACTCCTCAGGCATCTCAGATGATTCCCAGTCCGGAGCCAGCCATCTGTGGCCCACTATGATCCCTCCACGTTATTCCCCTCCCCACAACCATCCTGACGAGAAGCCCCCGCCGTACAGCCCATAAGATGGATTCGAACAAAGAACACCTGAAATGTGACCAGGTGTTGTTAAATGCTGAGTGAGTGTTTTGAATGCACAGTGCCTCTGGGCTTTTCCTCACAATCATTCAGAACTGTACTGAAGGAAGTGGGGAGGAGCAGGAGGATGGCCACACCTTGAGTTCAGCCCAACACAAGGGAGTGATGTCTCTCAAGGCACCACTTGCACTCTGGCCTGCTCGGTGTGTGTGCACACATGCACATCTAGGACTGTTTACACATCTGTCTGCCTTAATGCAAATAGACTTCCAGCACTGCAGCACTCTGTCACCTGGACAGACTGTACAGCTTGTGCTTTATGTTCACCCGTCTTTAGTACATATTGTAAATGCTTCCTGCTGTGAGTGGCACAGATGACAACATCCTCACTGTGAAACAAGCCTTGTGTGAGATTAATACAGTTAGCTGAACGCTTTGGTGTCTTTCCCAAATCTGAATCAGCTAGAAAATTAAAACCTGTAGAGTTACAGGCCCGTGCAGTCATTAATCGTGTCAGTGTACATTATCAAAGTTATTAGTAATGGAGGTTTTACGTGCCCGTTATGTATGTAGAGCAGTATGATATACAGATGCTCTTTTAGCACAGTTAGGCCTAAGGTATACAAACTGGTTGTGGTATCTGTTTATCACCCCTTCAGTTCATGTTCAAGAATATCCTGATCAATGTGTGGTGAACTTTGTAGAGCAGTCTTAATAAAGAAATAAGCTATTCTACCTAAAGTGGTTGTTGAGGAAGTACAGTTAATAATTATACTCTGAACACTATTGCGAAGCAGTGAGCTAACGTGTGTGTCTCTGTGTGTATGTAGTAGTAATGTCACATGTATGAGCTGAAATGTGTTGTCTTTGTTAGGACTAATTAATAAGACTTGAGTGTGAACAGTCAGTGCTGGATTCACTGACATGAAATGGGAGATCATGGAAGGACAAAGAACAAGAACTGTTGGCAAAAGACTAAGTTTACTTCCCTCTGTGAGCTTTAATAACTGCTTTTTATAGTTCAGACACATTTTCAGAGGCTGGTAAAAGTGTCAGTTCCTTTTTTTGTCTTGCCATTAAAAATTGTTTTGTGTATTTCACATTGTGTGTTGCTTTCTCCACTTCAGTTCAGGCTGGAATATCTCAGCAACTGTTGGAGGGATTGCCATGAAATATTGTACAGTGCAAGTATGACTTCAGTAGATGCCAGAGGAGGATGAAACCTACTGACCTCGGTAATCCTCTTGACTTCTCCTCTAGCACCACCATGAGGTTCACATTTTTGGTTTTTGGTGACATGTCTCAGCATCTGTTTTGGTGGATTGCTATGAAACTTGGCGCACATGTTCATGTCCCCTGTCAGGATATAACAAAGTATATAAGCAATTTCACTTTTTTTTTTTTTTAATCATTTACCCCAGAGCTCTGCCGTGCCTTATTACAGTCTTAGAGTCCTAGTGTGGAGTTGTCAGGGTCAAATCAACATTATGCATTATGTCCATACCATACTGTGATAAATGGGAAAGTTCACCTATTTCTCTCAATGTTGAGACAGGTGGCAAATGAAAGGAAGTGTCTTAATAAGGTGTTGGGCCACCACGTGCCACCAGAACAGCTTCAGCGCACCTTGGCATTGACTTTTCAAGTCTCTGAACTCCTATTGGAGGAATGGACGCCGTTCTTTAAAAAAAGAACATATCTCCTCAGTTGGCACTTTGATGATGGTGGTGGAGACACTGTCTAACACGTTATTCCCAAAATCTCCCATAGGTGTTCAACTGGGTTGAGATCTGGTGACTGTAAAAGCCATAGCATATGCTTTACGTCACTTTCATACTCATCCATTCAGCGACACCTTGTGCCCAATGGATGGAAAGATTGTCATCTCCAAAGAGACCACTCGTTTGTTCGGGGTTTTTTTTCTATTAATTTGTCACCTGTCTGTACATTTTGTGCCATCAAATTAATGAGTTCAATTATTCCAGTATCTTCTACAGTTCTACCAACAGAATTTTGTATCATTTGCCAGATTATTAGGTACATCTAGGTAAAATTAATGTATCCATTCATTCAATATATCAATGATGCTAGGCTAAATAACAAACACCTCTGTATAATGCAATGTATAAGTGATCGCAAATAAAATCACTGACCAAATTTTGGGAAAGTACAACACCGAAAATAAAATAGATGTGCAGTCGAGTAGTGCAAAACAATCCAGCTCAAATAGAAAAAGAATAATTTATTTACCAGACAACCTTTTTTGCTAATTGACAGAAAATGAACAGTATTTACTGTAACTATTCCATTTTGTCTGCTATAAACCTAATAAACACATACAGTAAAAAGGTAGCTTTAATAAATATATACTGTAAATCACACACCAACGTTAATCTGTTTATTAAAGAACGAAACCAGGCTGATTTTACTGAATGACATGATATAAAGTTAGATTCCCATGTTAGCCCTACTTGTTTACTCAGACTGACCAATTACTACCATCTGACACAATGGATACACAGTAAAAATAAAAAATTTTTATATTACACAGAAAAGTCTTCAGCATGACTCAGTGCTAAGTGCTATCTGTATAGCATGAAATAATCCTCAGTTTGTGTCAAGCCTATCACATTTGTACGTAAAATCTATAGTCTATCCTATAGCTGGTGGATTTTGGCTTTAAAATAACATTTGTATAAAAAAATAACATGGCAATCATAGCAAATAAAAATACAAGTGCATAAGAATAAATCAGAAGGTGCTTAATGGACAAAATAAGCCATATTTGTTTTTCCCAAGCACTGAAAAATGAAATAAGCATTGAATATGTTCCCTGCCACAATACCCAGATGTGGGATCACCAACAATAACACAATTAGAAAATATATTTCATGACATAATTAACATTCTCTTATAGAGAATTAGCTTTAAACTGATTTCATACAGGAATCAAGAATGATCACAGTCCCACAATGTTGAAAATTGTCACCTTATCCTCAAAACTAGTGACAATTCACAAGTTCATCAGGTGATTGGTTTAAAATTTGACCAACCTTGTTTTATGTCAATGTGGGGCATTTTATACAAATAAATGCATTAATGTGCTCTGACCAAAGAAAAACAATGTCACCTGATCACACACAAAACCCATCAGCTCAGGTTTCACGCTGTTTAATAGCAATCCCCATTTCCATTTTATGAAACGGGGCTCAGAGAGACGCTCAATGTCTTTAACCGATTTAAGTGACATGTTCAGTAAACTGCTGAAGGAAAAGTGAGAACAACAGGTCTCATTTCAGTGCTTTGGGCTTAAGATGCTTTAGCTGAAATAGTCAGCTGATATAGAATCTAAAGTGAAAGACCAAAGGGAACATACGCATGAACATTAGTTTGAGTCTGCAAAAGCTGTAACGTGCCATAATATATAAATATTTTTTGCATTTTTAATATTATGTTTTAACCTTCCCTTATTTCCCAAGATTAGTTTGATCCATATATGGAATTTTTATATTCATATGAATTATTTTACCGCATGTGAACCCTTCTGTGAGTACTGATTACCATTCATTCCAGTGATACAAAAGATCAAGGCTATGACAAATGCAATGTAATGAGAGTACAGGCACGGTCGCATTACATTTCCATCCTGCAATGACCTCAACTGTCTATCACTTCAGTTGTAGTCAGCACAACTGACAAATTCAAGGATCCGTTTCCTGTTTTGGTGCAATCTCCCACTGGCTCTGGTGGACTCAGTTTAGATTTCACCTCTGACCAACTTCAACTGTGGGGATCTGTTTAATGGTGCTTGTGGGGTAATATTGTACTAAACAAAGGCTAATATGACCGTGCCTTGAGCTGACACTACTCAGAATTACAGAAGAATGTTGTTGGCATGGGACCAAAGAGGGGAAAAGGGTGGGGCACCTAAAAGGCACAGGTAAGAATAATGAGTGTTACTCAATAGGTCTCTGGTATAACAAAGTCAAACTCTGTGACTCCCTGTGGTGGAGTGTTCATGGTTGATCCCGGTCCAGCATGCACATCTGGGGGCATGTGAGCATCAGGCTCAATGAAGATGTCATCCCAGTTCAACATCCTGCTCTGGGTGGAAGAGTGGACATCTTCGCCAGCAGTTGTTATATGATGTACACTTCCATCCTCGGAGATGACAGGGACCCCTGGCCCATCAGTAGTCCACGAGTACGACTTCATCTGCACTGTTTTACATGGCAGCAGCCGATACAAGTTGTTGTCAGCATCATCTTTCTCTTTCCTCCCGCTGGGATCCTGGTTGTGGGCTTGCTTGCAGTGGGTGGAGAGTAACTGGTAGTTCATGAACATTTCATTGCACAACAAGCACTGGTACCGCCTCTCTCCTGTGTGGTGGATTTCATGTTTAGTTCGGTACTCAGCCAGAGCAAAGACTTTGTTACAGTAACGACACGGGTACTTCTTTTCCCATGAGTGGGTGTTGAAGTGACGGCGAAGACTGGTCAGGCACACGTAGGGGCGCTTGCAGACTATGCAGACGTAGAAAGTCTTTCCATCCATGACCAGCTCGTAGTGATCCTCAAGCTCAGTTTTGCTCCTCTTCTTGTTTGGGTTGCTCTTCAGTGACACTGGTACTTTATCAAAGGGTTTCAAAGGTGTCGCCATTAATGATCTTTTCCCTTTATTGGCTTTAGAGCCTCCTTCACCTGGATCTTCCTTCAGTGGGACAATGTCATAGGTATTTTCTCCAATATTTGCATACACTTTACAGCCTGAAGAAATTGAAGCAATCTCTGTAGCTGTATTGAGTGTCACGGTCTTTTTTGCAGCTACAGCTGATTTGGAAATGTTAGCCTGATTAGCTGAGCTTTCAGAAACATCTAAGAGCCTTATTTTGGAATCCCCTTGCTGGGATGAAGAAGAGACTTGCTTCTTGTGGATTCCCATTATATCACTGTTTTCAGAAGGCTGAGAGGCACTCGAGGGCTCAGGGGTGAAGGTGCCTGACCTGGCTGGTGTTGTGGGAGCACTTCCTGAGGAAACTCTGGCAGGAGAAGATGAGTTATTGGAGCTGGAGTCTGGACTGCGCAGAGGCCTGCTGTCTGGTAAATTGGGATTACGAATACTAACATTGGGAGGCTTGGTGGAATGTTTCCTCAAAGGGTCTGTGGCTCTTTCTTTGTGTTTTTCAAATGAATTATTTGATTCTGCACTTTGTTTTGAGTCTACATTTTCTGAATCAGCTGTATCCAAGTCAATGATCTCATCAGAGTTGGCTTTCTGAGTAGATGTTCTGGTTTGAGCATATGTTTGCGAAACAAACATAACATCACTGTCCGAATCCTCGTCATTACCTGCAGGCCCGCTTGTCTGATTGAATTCCTCTGCAGATATAGAGAAGGACTCTGTGATGATCGGCATCATCTCTGTTGATGGGTCACTTTTGTTTTCCATCTCTTTAGACAAACCAGGCAGACCCTTAACGTGTGATAAAGGTGACCCCAAGTTAGCAATGAACTTGACTCCCAGTATTTGCCCAGCATTTATGAGCTCCTCAAGCACATCGGAGCGGACACGAACAATCTTGGAGCTATAAATGTAATTGAGAATCTCTTCAAAGATTTCTGCTCTGATGAAATTCAACTCGATCACTTGTCCGGCTACACTGAAAAGCTGGTGGAAATATGTACTCGAAGCAGAGAGGATTGTTTTGTGAGCTCTGAATTTCTTGTCCTGTATAATGATGGTGACATCACAAAATAATCCATGATTTCTCTGCTCATTCATTGACTTCAGTACAGCTGCTGAATATTGTGTATCAGTTGCAGATATCAGCTTTAGACTTGGCATGTCTGTAGAAGGAGAGAGAAAAAAAATGAAATATGCAATCAGCAAATATTTACCCAATTAATTTATTGGTCTAGCTCTAATTTCCAGTACTTAGTCCACCCACACTTTGTATAAATGAGGTGAATAAAATATTAGAAATCACTTAGTATAACAAAAAGCACTTTAACAGCACCAAAAACTACACTCTCCAACATGACAATAAAGTCGAAACAAAGTTTCAACAAAAACCGAACACTGTAGACTTCGTGAAACCGGTTTATTACAAGACATTATTGATTGTACCACCTTAAGTTGATTTCACCAAAGAATTTAGCTCCTTTATTCATCATTACCGGAGGTGCTAACGATTTACATTTTGCATTGTTGATTGTCTGATACATACAGGAACAGTGATGGTATGAATGTGAATATTATTGATTGTACTATATATAGAAAGACAAAAACAACAACGGCACCTTAGCTGACGTTAGCTAACTTGCGTGTTAGTTTGCAAAGTTACAGTAAACATCTGGCACTTTATCCTTGCATGACATTTTAGAACTGGGGAACTGCAGCTACGTAACTTTAGAGTGAGGTAAACTACTTTGATAAATCTATTGTTGTCGTTACTGGTGCGTTTTAACGTCGCTGTTAGCTAAGTTAGCTAACAAAGGTAATACTAACGGTTTCCGCCCGTCCCTCTCTAACGAAAGGGGGACAGCGCGGCCCACTAGCATCTTGTTAACATGCTAAAATTGTTGCCAACATAAAAGACCGCAGTAATAAAGTACTACTCTAAAAGTCTGCTCCTTTTCAAACCCACACATAAAATGAATTGTTTTTACCTGCTAACTTGATGTTTCCTGTCAAGACTACGAAACGGGGTCGTTAACATAGATAGTAATAACTTATATGGCTACAAACAATGGCTAACAACAGACAGCTTCCCCGCTGTTCACCACTAACTACAGTCTGATTGATCAACCACAAGGAGTCGCCGTGGTGTGGGGTAAAATTTACAAAACCCAAACTAGAGCACTGCGAGACATGTTAATTCTAACAGGCGGACATCATGCTTGCCTAAAAATGTCAATGTTATTGTCGATCGTTCGAGCAAATGTTATTTCAAATGAAAATTGTTTACTTACGCCGGGTTTGGCATTGAGATAACTACCGGTTCGCCTTCAAAATAAAAGTGTACCATCTCAGCGCACAGTAAATAAAATGTTTTATCTGCTCGGATTCAGATTCTCCGATTCTGGTCGGTGTGACGCTACCAAAAGCCAGCATAGAGCCTAGCGGACTCGACCTTCTTCTCTACCTCTCTACCTTTGCCTTATACAGCCTACCACGTGTTTAGCAGTCTGCAGATGAGGCAAATAGCGGTTGTGTTCAGCGCCCTGGAGGAATACTCCAATACGAGTTTCTTTTCTACTTGCTTGTTCACCGAGTCCTCAATTCTTTTCATTTTAATAGTGACGATAGACATCTACGTTTACTGAGCTGTTT
Source organism: Monopterus albus (assembly GCF_001952655.1). Lineage (NCBI taxonomy): Eukaryota > Metazoa > Chordata > Actinopteri > Synbranchiformes > Synbranchidae > Monopterus > Monopterus albus. The sequence goes on along the minus strand of NW_018127882.1, from coordinate 4,468,762 downwards.
TGGTGAACGTCTTTGTTGTTACAAAAACACACTTTGCAGACTTATTGTGTAACAACCCAAACCATATTTCAAGTCGATTGAACTTTACAGTTATAAATAAGAACGGGTAATAAATGAGAAAATACAAGAGTTAATAAAACACCAACGATTATACAATATAGTTCAGAGAATAACAGAGGAATAAAATAGTCTTAAAAAAAACCCAAAACGTAGGATGTCCACTGCCGACATGATACACTATATTAGAATCAGAATCAGCTTCAATGGCCAGGTGTGGACACACGAGGAATTTGACAATGGTACAGCGGCTCTCAATGTGTACGTGCAAGGGAATGTGCATTAAGAAATGGATAAAATAAATAAATAAGAGTAAAGTGCTTATAAATAGAGACCTGTATACATGTATGTATGTGTATATATATATATATATATATATATACACCTGGGGAGACACTGTTGCGATAAGCAATTTCTGTGCTGGTCGCTGCCGTAACCGGTTAGAAGTGAATCTCCCGCCATTGGTCTGTGTCCCGCGTCTCCTTTAAGACTGTTTGCCGCTTCTCCTTTAAGACTGTTTGCCGCATGCTCTCCAGGAGCGATAATTGATGCGAGCGTGATCCAGTAGAAGTTGGCGTCCATTGCACATGCTGTGCTAGGGTGACGTGCAGCCAAGGTAACCTGCAGCATTGTTGGTTTTAATTGTTTTGATCATTTTTATACTATTCCTTAACAGTGGCTTTACTTGTTGCAGGGGTGATAGCCACTGCTGCTTTGCTTTGTTTATGCTTTGCTGTGTTTTGTTCTGTTTTGTTTTGCTTTGCTTA
>NW_018127882.1:4464758-4467341 GCF_001952655.1 Monopterus albus | reverse complement strand
AATTTCTTATTTTCCCTTGTTTTCTTATTATTATTAATTTTTTTTTTTTTTTTTTTTTGAGCAGCGTATATATTGTTGGGTAAAATTAACAAAGTTATACTCCAAGGATGGTTCTAACATTTGATTGAATTAAGTACTTATTTAGTAGAAGATTGACACCATGACTGTTGTTCATTTAACCTGTGTGTTCACTTTGTTTGTGCATAACTATTCTATCATATTAGAAAAGGAATAGTTACGATTATATTTTAGAAATACATAAGTCCACATACGTGCATGTCACAGATATGTTTATGAAGTTACTATTCCCCACATTATATGTTCACTAACATGAGAAAATAAGTTACTGTATGCATACTGAAAACTCTGTGTGATATTACTGGTTCATGAGATTAAAAGTGTGGTGCACTGAGTAGCTCTCCAAGGTCTCATCATCCCACAGGATTCCATTAGATTTGTTGCCTTTTCTCCACAGAGCTCATTATTCCCTCTGAACTTTGAAGCCAGGGGAGTTAGGGTTTGATAAGATACTAAGATTCACACCAAGGTTATAATCAGATTTTGGCCTAGAAGAAACAGTTGCCTGGTAACATGGCTAATTTCATATACACACACAGGCAGTGTCAGATCTTCCTCCCTCTCTAGGAAAACTGTCTTCCCACATTGGAGCAGGAGGGACCTGGATGGATGGACCAATGGGACAGCACGAGAGGCACCAGATGAACCTACCTTTTCACCTGTCAAAATTGTATCAGACATTGGGTTTCAGGCAGGTAGGCGTTCCCTCTCGTCCTGAAGGCGAGTTGAACGGTTTTGCTGTTTAGGATCAGGGCTTCAGATAGATACGGAACCCAGAGCTCTGTAAATTGCTTTATTTGATAGTCTATTCAATTGTGATAATAAATGTTTAAAATTGATACTTGACTGATCATTCTTCATAAAAGAACGCGCTGCAATTTATATCTCAGCGGATCTATATGTACAATATTTACAGGTATTGCACTGCATAGTCCAGTCATACTGTCGTGGGGTAAGTGTTCATCAGCGTGATGGCCCAGGGAAAGAAACTGTCCTTGTGCCTGGTGGTCGTGGCGCACAGTGACCTGTAGCGCCGTCCAGAGGGGAGGAGTTCAGTTATATGGTATTTGAAACATTTTATAAACTGTTAAATGTTATTTCTATTAAATTAAACCAGTTCACATTCAGTTCAGTTGTTATTGACTATTATAATCTGTAAATATAAACTACACTTGTTAATTATCTGATTGTTCCATTCTCTTTTAGGCTGTTTTTCCAAACATTTAAAATTATTTTTAACTAATTCAAAACATCCAGTCAGACTCAAGGCAAGACATAATACTGAAAATAGCTTGTATACTATTCAGATGTCAGAGGGCTGGAATAGATATTAGGCTAGTTTGGATACTAGCACATATTGGGGTGGAGAGAAATGAATTAGCAGATGAATTTGCAAAAGCTGCACAAAAAAACTGTGTGTGGAAGTAAGCTATAGTAAGGCTGGGATTAAAAGAAAGAGAAATGGCAAGAACTGTGGGATAAAGATGGCAAAGGTCGGTTCTATAATAACATTCAAAGGAGAAATGAGAGGACATACTGGAAATAGGAAGGATGAAGATATGGTACCAAGATTGAGATTTGGGCATACTGGTTTAAATAATACATTGAAGTTAATCAAGAAACACACTACAGGGGCATGTGAGATGTGTAGAGTACAAGAAGCAGTGGAACATGTTCTAATGAGGTGTCCCAGGGCTCAGGGACACTTAGGCATGCGGGGAGACCGGGAGTCGAACCACCAACTTGCTGGTTAGAAGACGACTGCCCTACCTCGTAAGCCACAGCCACCCAATGGATATTCAATAACCCGTATTGAATTATACAATTTAGGTAAAATGGCTTTCATTCTAAACTCAGCACTTGACAATTGTAGTTTTTAATGTTTTCTACAAGATTATGTGATTTGTCCATTTTTGGCCAAGACAGCAATTTCATGTAATATTCTTAGTTTCCACTAGGGTGTGTGATGGCTCCAATGGAGCCAATGAATGACACAATTTTGGCATAGGTGTGATGTCGGATAATGATTTGTTTGTGTATGAAAAAAAATTGTGCCTCCACGTGAAATTGCAGCACAAACATGTATTTGCAAGATAGAGTGAAATAAATTATGATGTATCATACCTCTAAGTTGCAGTGAATTTCTGTTGATGCAGGCTATTATGCTTTGAGTTTCCCAGGCAAACTTGGCTTTGATGCACATGTTGAAAAAAAAATCAAAGGACATCTTGCAGAGGTCAAAGATGCAGCTGCAGGAGAAACAAAAACAAACTCTGGCACTGTTTATAAATATGTGAATCTATAAACCTGCCTTCACTCCTACACCCACACAGAACTTATCGCAATAGCTTTTTTTGGCCAAGTATGTTTAAACACAAGGAGTTTGTCAAGGAGTGGTGTCAGTTGTTGGACAGCTGAGTGGACCCGGCTCTCAGAGGTGACTTACACCACAAGCCAGACGGACCAGCCACTGCTTAACCTAAGCAGACACAATGCCGGTGCTGC
>NW_018127882.1:4449613-4464380 GCF_001952655.1 Monopterus albus | reverse complement strand
AGTTATATATTGGTTGTTCCAGATGTAACATTTGTGTGGGGGAAAAGTTGTGTTTATAGGCTAGGGTCCATGACAATAGCATTTGTTTGTGAAAATTGGAAAGTACCACTGGGATTTTATTAACATTGTATTGACAGAGAAGAAGAAGAAGTTTTTTTTTGTTGTTTTTTGTTTTTTTTTTAACAAGCACTAACGGAACTATGTGCTATTTCATCGTTAGGGAAATCGGATTCTATTTGGGGACGGACGCATCGCTTCCTGTTATTGGTCGCTTTGCTTGCGTACTATAGAAAAGAAGAGTAACATGAACAGGGCAATTAGATTGTTCTTTTCTTAGTCTACTTCAAAATACATTTTTAAAATATTGTATATATCCCGTAGTTTAGTTGTGAGTCTAAAGCAGTCCGTGGATATGTCTCTCTCTGATCGTTCGAGCTCTGACGGCGGCGGGTCTCGTAGTCCTCGAGTCCGGAGACCCCGGTCTCGTTCTCGCAGCCGCAACCGCAGTGATAGCCACGAGGGGAGCCTGTCACCGGATAGCTTCGGGCCCAAACTCCCAAAGCCGCGGAACAAAGAGAGGGAACGCGAGGAACGGGAGCGCCGATTCCGAGAAGCGAGAAACATTAGGCGGATCCGCATAGGCAGTCCCCGCCGTAGTCGGTCACGATCCCGGTCCAGAGAGCGCCATAACAACAGCACCAGCAGCAGCCATAATCACAGCCACTGGTCCGAACAGCGGGACGCTTCTGGAAAACACAGCAGTTCCAAAGATGAATACTACTACGAACAGCAGAGGGACGATGCTCAAAGACAGAGACAAGAGGCTTTTATTGCCAGGTATGAAAACACCAGGATTAATACAGCTAACGATTATTTTCAGTATCATTTTCTTTTAGTTGATCACTTAATCATTAGAGGATCACCCCGGCAATTTAGTATTGCAGTTCCGTGAAGTCAGGGGACTCAAAATCTTATGAAGTAGCTTATTGCATAATGTATTCGGAATTAAAGCAGCGAGGGATGAGAAATTCTTGCTTTTAATTCCTAGTACACGGTAGGTCAAACTCTGAACCCCAATACCTACAATGCAATATAGTCTTCTGTTAGATATTCCTTGCCTAGTGGTAAATATACGTGACTTTTAAACAGTCCATCCACCAGGTTGTTGTTAAAAAGGTTTTCAAATGATAAAAGTGCACTGATATTAAATAAAAGCTGACTTAGCTGGTGCTTCTTATAAAAAAGCCAGTTATTGATCAGTCTGTTTCTCTGTTACAGGCGTCTGCAAGAGAGGGAGAGGATTGGTGAGTTGGGCTGCCCTGAAGTTTGGGGATATTCACCAAGAGTGAAAGAGCCAGAGTGAGTCCAACTTGTCTTCTTTATAGTATGTGACTCTAATATACAAGTGTCATTGTAAGCATACTTTCAGGTATCAAAATGTTCAAGTCTTCCAGGACATTCATGCTTGGACTCAGAATTTGTATACACTTCACACTTCTGAAATATTTAGCTTTATTTTGAAAATTTCCCCCCATTCAAATTAATGGGAAAATTGTACTTCAGCATACTTTCAGGTAGATATGCCTTTCAGGTGTCAAAATGTTCAGCATTTTCAGGGCGATCCTTCAGCACATAGCATCCACACTCATTTTCGACAGGAAATGCATTTCTCTAGTTTTTTTTTTTTTTTGCAGTACTGTACATGCAGGCGATGATCACTTGAAGTGCAGAAGCTTAAAATGTTTGCTTGTATGTTTCTTTCAGCTCTGATGAATTCACACCAGTTGAAGAAGATGAAAAAAACAGCAGTTCAGAATCGAGCTCAGAAGGTACAGCCAACACAGTGTTTGAAAATGAATAGAGCGGCACTCTGTATTGCTTGAAATTACAAGGAGTCTTACCTATCATTAACAGAGGAAAAGAAGAAGAAAAAGAAGAAGAAGAAATCCAAGAAGAGAAAGAACAAAAAACATTCAGAAGACAGCGAGCTAGAATCAGATTCAGATGGTAAGAGAATGAACAAAAATTAATTTTAAAAAAGCTCAGCGCAGTCTTTTTCCATCAGGTGTATTCACTGAACTACCATGTTTTTATTTTTCAGAAGAAGAAATAAAGAAGAAGAAGAAAAAGAAAAAGAAGAGCAAAAAGTAAGCTCCAATACACAGTTACATACTAGCATCATTTTCACAGAAAGGAAGTGAGAATGAGTTCGAAAAATGGAATTTGACTTGCCACTTATGTCAGTGGCACATGCCTAATTTAAAACACAGAAACTAATAACTGATCAAAAAGAATAATAACTTCACATTCATTTTTAATGGCACATCTGCTGTTGGGAAGTGGTATCTGTCACTGAAGGCACAACTTTACCACTTCAGAATCACCGTGTGCCTTTATTGAACCAGCATGAAACACAAAAGTGACATGCCAAATGCCACTTTTTGATCTCAGTGCTACTGCAGAGAGGGATGTGATGATTACTCAAACTTCAAATGTTTCTTAACAGGTCCAAGAAGTCCAAGAAGAAGAAGGCGAAGAAGAGCCGTAAGGAGTCCAGCGACTCCAGCAGTGAAGAGTCAGAGGAGGAAGAGGTGGAGGATCCCAGCACGGTGATGTGGGTGGAGAAAACCTGCATGGATGAGCACATGGTCGGCCCTGAAGCTCCACTCACGCACATGTCCCAGGACAACAAGCCTTTGGAGTGGGTTGATTTGTCATTTACTTTTCTTCCTGCACTTTATGTGACATTACTAATTCAAGTTATGGAACTGTGATTTACACAATATAAACTTTGCACATTTACTTAAATGACCTCCAAGCCTGCTGTCACTTCTATCTCTGTCTAGCAGAAATTATCATCGGTGTGATTTGTGATTTTACACTGTCCTTTTCTACATTTATGTTTCCTATTTGTTTAACAAGTGCATCTTTTTATTCTTCCAGTTTTGGTCATGCCCTGTTGCCGGGTGAAGGTGCTGCGATGGCGGAGTATGTGAAAGCTGGAAAACGTATCCCGAGAAGAGGAGAGATTGGTCTCACCAGTGACGAAATCGCAAACTTTGAGAAGTCTGGCTACGTGATGAGCGGAAGCAGGTTTGTGATACTTAAAAATAGGACTGTATACTCTCAGTTCAGTTATGACAGAATTAAACTACAGCCACTTTTATTGCAATCACATCCTCCAGAGGGAAAAAGTGTAAATTGATTACATGGGTTTAAAAACATTTGGATTTGCATCATTGTACAAAACATATTTAATTAATTTGGAATTTGATTTAAACAAACTCCTATGTAGAAATTACTGCAATTATACACAGTGCATTTTTTTAAGTGGAGACAATTAAAGTAACTGTAAGGTGTCATCATTACTGTGATCCTGACAAATTTCAATTGTGACCCTGCAGGCATCGTCGTATGGAAGCTGTGCGTCTGAGAAAGGAAAACCAGATCTACAGTGCGGATGAAAAGAGAGCTCTGGCATCTTTCAACCAGGAGGAGAGAAGGAAGAGAGAGAGCAAGATTCTGTCGAGCTTCAGAGAAATGGTGTACAGGAAAACCAAAGGCAAGGAGGAGAAGTGAACACCGCATTTCTGCATTTTCCTCTCAGCTTTTCTTCTGTTGGATACATTTAGGTTTTTGTCTTCTCGTGTGACATGTTATATTTTTGGGAGGAAAATCATTCACTTTTATTGGAGCTTATGTTTTGCAGGGAGGATTTTAAGTGTAAAAAAATGTCAGTGATAGTTGCTGACCTCTAAACCGTGAAGACACTTTTGTATATTTTCCATCCTCTTTACCTGCTGGAACTTTGCTTTCCTTTCAATTGTTAATTTTATCTTGTACATCTTTTTTTGAGTAATCCTGAACAGAAAATACACTGTAATTACCAACTTGTCTTCTACTTTTCACATTTATTTTGGCTCCACTTATTTCGGAATTTAAAATCATTTTGCGCAGTTCGTGTGGCTTGTACAACCTTTAAGTGTCTATTTGTGACCCATAGGCACCAGTTGTCTGCTGGGGGTGTAACCTGGTCAGCCAAATAAATGACAAGTCACATTTAAGTTTTAGGCATCCTAAAAGACCAGGGGTAAAGCCAGCAGTTAATTATAATTATTAAATATATTTTTAATTATGTATATGATTGTTATTATTAATAGGAAAAGCCAAGATTAGAAAAAGCATCAAAACCTTTAAGTAGTTTTAAGACATCTGTTTAAACTCATTAGGTCCTAAAACCCATTTTCTGAACCAGTTGAATTAGTACCAGTTTACATTATTGTTCATATTCACCTGAGCTTCTACTGCACTACACTTTTAGTGCAGTATCGAAGCCTGCTACCCTGTTTCAACTGATTTTCATGAGCTATACGGATATATTCCTCCAGTACATCTTTGGATCATCATCTTATTTGGTGTATTATTCCACTCTTCTACCAGTTTAAAGTTGTCTCTTTGTATAGGTTCTTTAAATGCCAGGGGGTTGAAAAACAACATAAAACGTAAGGCACTTTTTCTATTTGCTAAACAATTGTGTTCAGATTTCTTTTTCTTTCAGGAAACTCATTCTAGTGTAAATGAGCAAAAGTTTTGGAAAACTCAATGAGGTGAGGAAGGTTGGTTTGTGTAAATGAGCAAAATTTTTGGAAAACTCAATGGGGTGAGGAAGGTTGGTTTTCACATTGTTCCAGCCACTCAGCTGGTACGCTCACTTTTAAGAATCACTTTGGAGGAGACATACTTTTGTCAAAATGCGACCCAGAAGGTCACTATGTCTGTAATGTTATTCTTTATCTCAATGTTACCATATTCATAATCAACATTTATGGGTATAACAGAAAATCTGAGAATGACCAACTATTAGATTCTATAGAAGATATTTTAAATGACTGGACATCTAAATTTCCCAAGGCAAGCATTATAATTGGAGGAGATTTTAACATGGTACAAAATAGCCAACTGGATAGATGGCCACCTGGAAACTCTTCTATCAACAATGCTTTTAAATCCTTTATGGATAAATTTAATCTCTGATATTTGGAGAAAGAAGTTTCCTAAAGATACCCTTTATACTTGGTCTAACAATGATGGTTCAAGACAATCTCGTTTAGATTATTGGCTAGTGTCCGATGATGTTAGTTCAGAATATATCTCTGTTACAGTATTACCAACACCATTAACAGATCACAAAGCAATCAGCATTTCACTCAATCTTTTACCGTCATCAAACCCTTATAACAGAAAATCTTATTGGACTCTAAATAATGCTCTACTTAAATATGAAACAGTTAAAGTCACAATCTCTAAATTGATTTCACATTTCTTACGCAAAGCTAATGTTGAAAACTGTTACTGTAAAAGTTGGGAACTGTTCAAGTTTGAGGCCGCCTGTTATTTGAGATCGTTTGGCAAATTTTTAGCTAAAGCTAAAAGATTAGAAGAAGAGACTTTAATAAAAAACATTTTATCTCTTCTCAGTAAATATCCTGCCACTTATACAGACGATGATAAAATTAATTTGTCTCTAATGCAACTTAAATTAGATGAGATTTATAAATCTAAAGCAGAAGGTGCTTTTGTAAGGTCAAGATTAAAATGGCTTGAGGAGGGAGAAAGTAACACAGCATACTTTTTTAGGTTAGAAAAGCACCGCTCTAAATTAAACAGTATTCATCATCTTGAAATTAACGGCAATATAACAGATGACCCAAAAACAATTTCTCACTTCTGCCAGTCTTTTTATAGTAAATTATATACCTCTAACTATTCTGAGCAAGCTACTCACCAGTTTCTTGACTCCTTAACAGGGACTACAAACATCTCAGACTCTGGAAAAGAGCTATGTGATAGAGAATTAAGTTTAAATGAAGTTACCTATTCGATTGATCACCTCAAATCCAATAAAAGTCCAGGTGCAGATGGATTAACTGGAGAATTTTACAAACTATTTTCCACTGAGATTGCCCCCTTCTTACACAAAGTTTACCTAGAGTGTATCAAGAATGGCTCTCTTATCCCGACTATGTGTCAAGGAATATTAACTTTAATCCCTAAGGCAAAAAAAGATCCCCTCAAAACTGGCATCCCATATGTCTTCTTAATATTGATTATAAAATTATGGCTTCTATATTAGCTAAAAGAATTAAAGCTGTCCTAGACTCCGTTATTAGTGAAACTCAGTCAGGATTTATGCAGAACAGACATATATCTAACAATATTCGATTAGTATTAGACACCTTAGACTACTCTTATCTAATTAAAGATGAAAGCTTTATTCTCTTCCTCGACTTTTACAAGGCCTTTGATTCTCTCAACCACAACTTTATATTTTGCTGTCTTGAAAAATTCGGCTTTGGTCCTTTTTTTTGCAATGCAATTAAAACATTATACAACAATGCTAATTGCTCGATTAAATTAAAATATGGAACTACGCCTAGGTTTGACTTAAAAAGGGGAATCAGACAAGGTTGTCCCATATCTCCTTACCTTTTTATACTGGCTACTCAACTCCTTGCTGACCATCTAAAATCCAACAATCTCAAAGGAATTACAGTTGAAGACAGAGAGATTATAATAAGTCAACTGGCTGATGACACTACCTTATTCTTGAAGGACAGTTCCCAAATCTCTAAGGCCATTAATCTAATTAAAACTTTCTCGGAAGCATCTGGTCTCAAGCTTAACATTCAAAAATGCGAACTTCTCCCTATTAAGGACTGCAATCTAACTAATATCTCTGGAATACAAGTTAAAGACAGTGTTACATACTTAGGTGTTACTATATCCAAAAATCAAACTTTAAGATGTTCCCTCAACTTTGAGCCCATACTCAAGAATGTTAAGAAAAGATTTAATCAATGGCTTCAACGCGACCTCTCACTTTTAGGTAGAGCCTTACTCATGCAAATTCTCTAAATCTAAACCCTTCTTCCCTGCCCTGTTATGCGAAATTAAAAATTATTTCTCCTCCATCCTGAAGAGCAAAAATAAAAAAGCTATCAAAATTTGTAATATATGTACTTCCCTGAATGTTTTTACTTAACTTAACCCATTAAGTCACCCCTGGCCTAAAAGTTTCATGTTCACATTGTCTGCTTCGATGTTGTTCTTGTTTTTATGTTCTTTATTTTATGTTATAGTCCTCTTGTTTCCGATCTATTTACTTATGTATAACTACTGTCATATACCTCAATAAAGTATTAAAAAAAAAATCTTTGGATCATCATGTGACATCTACAGCAAAAGTGCCACAACTTTTAAACAGGTGTAAATCATCTATTTAAGTGAAGCTCCTATCTCTTGTCTGTAGATTTTGAAACTCACCATACAAACCAAGAAGGCTCAAAGGATTTCCAGCATGGGACAGTTTAATTGACAACAGGGACAGATTCATTAAAGTCTGAAAAAAAAACCAAACAGCTGAATGCAAAACATAATCTTTTAATGTACAAAAGAGAAGGTTTTTCTCATCTGGGTCTTCATGGCCCTTGTGATCAGCGGATGTTCTCAAGTCCCTGTTGAGGAAAAAAGATTTTCTTTACTTTTGTTTTTTAAATATTCCAAATTGTTTACATATAAACAATAACCAGGCAAGTTATTTTTTAAATGCATTTTTTTCTGACAGAAAGCTATTCATTAGTTCAAATGATTACCATATGGAAATCATATTGCACTGATATTGAGCTCTATCATCGCTGACATCTGCTTTAAAGGTCCACCTACACAGGTGTTTTTACTTAGTTATATCTGATTAGACCAGTGGTGGAGGAAGTACTCAGATTACTTAAATAAAAGCAGCAACACCTCACTGCATTTAAAATCAAAGTACAAAAGTATTAGCAGAAAATGTAATTAAAGTACCAAAAGTAAAAACTCATTATGCAAAATATCAGTTTACATTGTTGTACATCATATTATTCAATTATAATTTATGTATTATTGTGTACACAACATTTAATGCTGCAGCTGATAAACAGTCAATTTTAACTACCATATATGCTTATAATCTGAATTACTGCTTAGTATCTTGAGTTTTACACCAAGTGAAATAAATGTTGATTATACTGTATTTTGTTTTATTAATCGCTTTAATGTAACAAGTAACTAAAGTTATCAAATAAAAATGAGTACAAGTTTTTCTCTGAAGTATGAAGTAGCAGAAAATAAAAATACTCAAGTAAAGATACCTCATAATTCTTCTTAATTATTGTACTTGATTAAACGTACTTGGTTAACTTTCTACCTCTGGATTAGACTTTGTCCCATGGATGTATTTTAGTAATTTCTCATTAGTATTTCAGAGCCTGTTAGCGTGGAATCTTAAACATTTTAGTAATATAAGGATTTTGATGACCTTAATGTAAATTTGCTCAATCCACCTTAAGCATGAGCAAGGGAATAGTTAATGAATGAAATATATGTGTACACAGCTGCGTGGTTTGCTATTTAACGTTTTGTAAACAAGCAGCAAATGTCAATGGCTGGCTAGGAGGCATTGCCAAACAGGACGCGAAAACAATGTAAAATATATAAAAAATAGAACTATGCTTTATTTGCCAGATGTGCAAAATATATGCAACGTTACTTTTATTACCACTGGCACACGGACACTCACCTTAGAGTCAAAGAACCGTCCTGTACCTGACACTCGTCTGTCTCTCTCCATCAGGGACCAGTGCCACGGATACCTAGCGACTCTCTTTTCCTATAGGGGAAACACAAGTCTTTAACCGCTTAGGAGTATAATAATGACATCCCACACGTTTTAACGGTTGACTGTCTACTTGTTACCATGGTCAGAACAACATTAGCAGTAGACGACATCATCCTCACCTTTCCTCCGTTAGTAAATTTGTGGATATGTGTTGTGGCGATACCGGGGATTATCAAACACACCGTCATAAGGGCAAAACCTGGCAGAATTTCATACCACATGATTACAGTCTTTAACTGTCGAGCAACTCTAAAGACAGCCAAGCTGCCCTAACACTACCCTTGACAGTTGATTTTGCTAACAAAATGTCGACCGTAATGGCGACCTATGTTCCACTACCAACGAACAAGAAAGCTACATCCGGTCGAATTTTTCAAAAGACAAGCGTCTAAATGCTGCTATCAACCTAAACACAACTACACCTTTTTCTTTGTAGTTCAAGTGTATTAATTTTTCCAGTAGATAAGAAACATAATGCAGCACAAGACAACACACTACACAATGTAATGAATGAAGTGAAGAATTTGTGAAAACAAATGTGGACGCATAGATAATCCAAGTAAAACACATGAAACTGATAAAAAAAAAATGTATAAAATAAGTTACCACATAAACCTGATTGTGTTTATCTACATTTAAACATTGACATTACATTTAATTTAAAAAGAAAATAAATACTGAATTAAATACTGAAAATGGACAGTGTTGGCCATTAATTTTCACTATTCCAGACAAAACAAGATTTGACTTTTCCACTCTACCTGGTATTAAGGTCCACTAGTAAGATTCAACTAGACATCAGACATTAGCATACAATTAGTTTGTTAGAAAGTTGCTTTCACAGTTAACAAAGGAATCATTTCAGACTATCTATATTGTGTATACCTATTATTTAGTGCATAACATTTGTTCCCTTGCTTTTATTTTGAAGGGCCGTCGTTAAACGGGAAGTTTTATTCTCCTGACTATATTAATGGAACAAAACTATGAAAAACATTTTAGTCAAATTTCCATAAAGAGCATAAAAAGTGGATAAATTAAAATACATGCAATTATCATTTCAAGTACACGGCGTACGTTTTGTTTTCACTCACAGCGCCCCCTCCTGTAGCACCACTAAACTGTAAACTCAACCGCCAGAAAGGAAGTTACGGTTAGTTAATTCGTTAGCTTTGATAGTAGCCGGCTAACTTGCTAAAAAAGTAAACAAGTTCGTGGGATGAGATGATATTCAACTGTAGGACAAAGTAGCTTTTCAGTCATGAAAGAAGATAAAGAAAACGCTCGACCTAAGGAGAAAAGGGTGGAAATAAAATGTGAAGATGGGGAAAAGACAGAGAAGTCCAAGGAAAAGAAAGAGGCCATGACAAAGGTAAAACTAGCTAGCTACGTTAGCTAACGAGGCTTTAAAACGTCAATTACAGATACTAGTAATACTGTAGTTTTATGAAACAGCAGCGTGTTTTTAACTAGCTGTGTTTTGTCTTGCGGCGTCTAGTGCACTATAAATTACACCGTAAATTGAAACCAGATAGTTAGACCATCTTTAATTGACTATTAGCCAGCTGTTTCCTTTGCAAATATGTAATTAATCTGTTCCCAGATTGTGATCAGACGATTACCACCAAATCTGACCAAGGAGGATTTGGAGGAACAGTTACAACCGCTCCCAGAGGTGGAATACTTGGAGTTTTTCTCCAATGACACCAGGTGAATTGATCAAAAGACGCTTCCTCATGTAAAAAATACTACCAGTGACTCCTCTACTTTAATATGACTTAAGTATTGTGTCCTTTCAGCCTTTACCCTCACCTCTTTGCAAGGGCTTACATCAGTTTCAAAAACCAAGAGGATATAGTCCTCTTCAGAGATCGATTTGATGGATATGTATTCATTGACCACAGAGGTATGAAGACCACGAATTTAAATAAACAAACTTTTCAGATAGAAATTGAGGCTTCATGCTTTTCCACCACTTGCTTGCCCAAAACAGGACAGGAATATCCTGCTATTGTGGAGTTTGCGCCCTTTCAAAAGACTGCCAAGAAAAGAACTAAGAAAAAGGATGGAAAATGTGGAACAATAATTGAAGGTAAAGATATTTGTTTATATTTAAAGGAATGCGCTTCTTTTGTTCTGTTGTAATAAAGGTCAGCGATTCAATGATATACCATGCCTACCAACCAGCCATCAATATTAAGTCTGTTTGCCACTTTTTAATTAGTAAAATCATTAAAAATCAGTTTGGTTAACACCGGGTTTCCTAAATAATCTTGTATGAAAGATAAACCGTTCTTAAGTCAACAGCAATCTCCTTTGGTAACATGATCACTTCTAAAAGTTCAGCAATGATTGAGCCCCATGGCACCTGTTACATGCTATCTGTTTTCCACCACACTATCTATATACATGTATTAAGTGTGTGTGTGTGTGTGTGTGTGTGTGTGTGTGTGTGTGTGTCAGAGCTCGCTCACTCTCTCTCCTGTGGACAAAAAGATTCCAAATCATCATTTTAATCAATATTTTATCACCATCCACTTCTGTAAAGAAAAGACAAGATTATGCACAGGACATCTTCATACATTACATCAAATGAAACAATGTTACCTCTTAATCACTTTTCATTTGAGCTGTTTTCCTTTTTCCCTCAACAAGGTACTGCTCTAAAATACCGCAAGAATCCTATTCTTAAACTCTCTGTATTTAGTTATCAGGTGGCTAAAAAAGAAGTGAGATCATTTTCAGATCAGTAAAGGTCATTGCTGTGTGGTCAGTCCTTTTTTTTTATTTTATTTTTTATTTTATTTTAGTGTTCAGTCAGTCTGTCAGTCTCTCTCCATGGATTATATGTCTCAGTGGTGCCTCTGGTTTTATGTAGAGTGGAATTCCTCAGGATTCAGTGTGATGTCATAAACATTTTGCATTATTTAGCCTGGCTTTGGAACATTTTATATGGCTTCTCCATAGTTTGGGGACAAGGATTTACCTTCAGCTGTGATCACATACCTCAAAGAAGGTCACTTGGTATTGGATCCATTGTAACTAGCTATGACTAACCTTGTGAGCATCATTTGCCAAATATTGTAGTAGACCTATTTATTGTACTGTCAAAATACAGACTATATAAAGCTATGGAGAAACACTACTAAAAGCCATTTTCTTTCAGATCCTGATTACAAGAAGTTCCTTGAATATTACAACGGAGATGAAGAAAAACTGACATCTACACCTGAGACCCTCTTGGAGGAGATTGAGGCAAAATCAAAGGAACTTGTAGGTATGGACACACACCCTTAAATTTATAGGTATGCCTGAAACATCAGTGTCTGTATTTTAAAACAGACCCACTGCGAGAGAGATAATTTAAACACACTCTTCTCTTCTATTCAGCTAAAAAAACAACTCCTCTGCTAGACTTCCTGAAGAACAAACAGGTAAATAAATACTGTGGCATAACAGTGTAGTGTTCACTTGTGTTAAATGACATGATTATGGGTGACTCATGTTCTGCTTTAATACTGTTCAGAGACTCAGGGAGGAAAAGAAAGAAGAGAAAAGGAGGAGGGAGTTTGAACGCAAGCGTCTGCGAGAAGAAGAACGTCGTAAGTGGAGGGAGGAGGAGAGAAAGAAGCGTAAAGAGGCTGAGAAGATGAAGAGACTTGAGAAAACATTGGACAAAGAGAGAGACCAAGTTAAAGAAGAACCAAAAATTAAGGTGTGCACCACAGTGGTTAGAAGCAGTTTAAAACCGTGTGTCATTTACAATAGCTCACTGTGATTTGTCTTTACTTTTACCTGTGTAGCTCTTGAAGAAGCCAGACAAAAGTGATGAAGGTAATTCTGAGAAGCCCAAGGAAAAGGCCAAGAAACCAGAGAAGCCAAATAAAGAGGACAGATCCATGGGGAGTGCTGATCATAAGAGGCGTCAGAACACTGAAAATAAGGAGGATCGGGGAAGGAAGTTAGTCACTTCAGTCATTTTATGAAAATATGTTGCTCACTTTGAACAGAATACTTAAACAGGATTTGTTCTCTACACCCAGAGTGGATGAAGACAGGCGGAAGGAGTTCAGGGAGCGTGACACAGATCGAGACAGAGAGCGTGAACGAGAGCGGGAGAAGGAGCGGCGGCAGAAAGAGAAGGAGCGCATCAGGCGACAGGATGAAGAGAGGAGGAGAAGGAGAGAGCGGCAGGATGGAGAGAACACGTGCAGGAAGCGGGAGGAGGAGGTGAAAAAAGAAAAAGAGCATGCCTTGGAGAAGAAAAAGAGTGAAAATATCGGAGAATTCTTTCCCTCTGAGAGCCTGGAGAAGCCCATCAAAGACAACAAGAAGGAGGAGAGTGGTAAAAGAGAGAGGCTACGAAATAAGGTAGCAGACCTAGCAATTCAAGCAGTTTCTCATGATCGCTTTTTATTATTTCTAATAGTGTTGTTTGTTTGTGCATAAGGACCGGCCTGCTATTCAGCTGTACCAGCCGGGGGCCAGAAGCCGCAATCGAGTTGCAGGAGGAGGAGCAGCTACAGAATCCAACTCAGTGGACAGGAATACTGAGACTAAGAAAGTGGCTGACAAAGTAGATGATTGATCAGATTTCTGCACAAGGCATTTTACGTTTTGGTGAGGAGTGGGGAGACAGACCTGTGAGGCTCGAAGCAGCAATGCAGTGCCTCAGGGCAGTGTGAACTGCAGTTCATGCAGGGCTGCATCAAGCTCTCCCAGTCTCAGAGGCAGATGTGTGATAGCGGAGCCTCTAAGTGCCTGAATGTGATGCTCTTAATTTCATTTGTTATGTGAGGTAACAGTAACCTTTGAAAAGAGTTTGCCTTTACGGCACAATCTGTGGAGCCAAAGCTTTCATAGAGCACGTGAACTCAAAGTGACCTTAATTCAGTACGGCTTTCAGCTTAAAATCTATCACACTCTGGAGGTATAAAATAACTTCACAGGTGTTTAACTTCTGAATTACTCGATGATGATTTTGCCAAACTGATTAATATTATTTCTAGACTGTATTGAATAAGTTTTTTGTTGTAGCATTGCCATTTGCAGTTTGAAATGTACTGATGGAAATAACATCTCACTCTGCCTGGGGAGATAGACGATCTAAATGTATGTGCAGAAGATTTAAAACTTTTCATGGTCTGTAATTCTTAAATAGTTGCAGTCTCAGAAGCACAACATTTACTGAAGGACATTGTCTACTTACTCATGTGTTTTGTTCATATGTTCATACAGTGACTGGGGACACATAGCCTGACTAAACTGCCATATGACAGCCATGCCCGCATGCAGATTTCAATCAGAGTAATCACCCTGTGGCCTTCCCCCTTTTCTAGTCTGAAACTCCCCTTCAACTTTCATCTGTGATGCACTCAAACTAAATACAGCATGAAAATGATCACTGCTGGTGATGCTAACGTACAGTAACCCCTTTGGACTAGAAATAAAAAAGGTCTTTGTTGAAAGGTAAATGTTTGTCTGTCTCTGTCTCTCCCTCTTTTTGGTGTAGTATTTAAGTAAACTTTTTGTCAGTCAGATAATTGAATAATTGACTAATTTCAGTTCTAATGGTATATATTGTTAGTTGTAGTGCTTAAATTTATTTCAAAGCAACATTTTATAAATTCTTATGTTTTGTATGCAATTTTTTTCTTAAATTTGTGAAGCAACTCAAGCTGTATATGTTGCACTAAAATGTACAATATGCTCCCCTAAAAAATACATATATTGATATAATAAAATGTAGTGAAGTAAAAGTATAAAGTGTCATAGAAGAAAGTACATGAACCTCAAAATTAAGTATAATGCTTGGCTAAATGTACTCAGTTACATTCCACCACTGAATGAAGTATCCCAGGTAACGTATAGTATCAGTATGTATCACACATGGATGTATGCAGTACATACACAGTATCATGGTTGAACAACTGAGGTTGATGTAAGTAAACTCTCCATGTGGTGTCGCTGTCCGAAGACGGCGCAGCTTTTTGGTGAACGCCTATTGGATAAAAGATTCGACGTCACTTCTTCCTCTCTCTCTTTGCCCACCGC
>NW_018127882.1:4445312-4449603 GCF_001952655.1 Monopterus albus | reverse complement strand
TGGTCAAAATGGTAAAAATAAAATCTTTAAACATCCATGTTCGCAGTTGCCGTAAACCCGCACTTTTGTGTTAAGTGATAAATAAGTATCCCAAGTGTATTTCGTAAATCCATATGTTGTCTCGATAGGCACGAATATGAATGTATTAAAGCTGCTCAGCGATGCTAACGGATACCTTCTCTACAGTATTACGCATGTTAGCTTTCAGCATACTTTATATATGTTAGCATCAGGCCAGGTTTCTTTTACTTTGTAATTACTTTACATATACTAGTATGAAAACGCAGACGCAGCTTTGAGTAGAAACGTGTCTCTGTTGACATTGCAGTAAAGGTACATTCTGTTGTTTGTAGTCGTCCCACAAGACTTTTAGGATCAAGCGCTTCCTCGCCAAGAAGCAGAAACAGAACAGGCCGATTCCCCAGTGGATCAGAATGAAGACCGGCAACAAGATCAGGTGAGAGTATTTTTGTATTTTGTACTGCAACGTTACTTCATGTAGGATTATCTTGTTGATCACTGAAGGTATGAAGTCTGTGAATTTGGACAGAGTAAGTCACTAATTCAGTATTTACACCTAATTGCCGGTTTGCTCTTTCTCTACACTAAACTATTGCAGTCTTAACAGCTGTATCAGGATTTCCAGTTTTTAGTAAGAATGTAATGTTCAATTATGAAAAAGGTGCTGGTTTAAGTAGTAGTTCAGGTGTGACCCTGGCAGACTGTTGTTCATCAGTCTGTCAGATGAAATCTCATTTTATGCATATGGGGGAAGTCTCAGTTTATGAAACTCTTACAAATTTTCTCTTGATTGCTTTAAGTGGTAATTAGTTATAAAATACATTTCTAATGTATTTAGCCTTAATCAGAATGAAGGCTGAAGGGTGATGTACAAAGGACAACTAAGTGGCATTGTTGAGACTGGGCCAGTGACGTTTTGGGGTTTCAGTTTGTGGCTGTCATCCACCTACAATAACTAGGAATTTTGTTGACCTGTAATGCAGTTGTTGATTTGAGGAAAACCTTAAGTTAAATATAACTCTTTAGGATTTATTGATGCACCTTCCTGTGAAGTACTGGAAAAAAATGTACCAGTAATTCTGGTCTCTGTTGTCCATACTGGTTTTCCACCATACTCTAGTTATGTGGAGATAACTGCAGGAGCTCTGTGTGCAGGATTTATCAGGCAGATTTTTGACTGTAGATTACATTGTATTTTGATGAAGAAGTGCCTGCAGGTCCATTAAGTGTTAGCATGTACACTCATTTTACAGTTTTAAGGTACACTTAACTAAAACTGAAGCAGTCCAATACAACAGCCCTGAGGAAGCTGTAGTTTGTGGTGCTGTTTTAAATCATTGTACTGAGAGGCATTTCTAACATTTAACCATCAATGTTTATTGCAGTGAATGTAAATATTAACTTCCTGGTATGAAGCTTTATAATTCAAAACTGCCAAAATAACTTGTTTACATTTTAATCTTCATGGAGATAAGATTTGTTGCAGGCCTGTTGCACTGGACTGCATAACTTTAGCCAGGCTTAGCAAATACTCATTCAGAAAAAGAAAACTGTTAATGAAGATGCTGTGGGGGTTGGATCTTAGGCTTGAAAGAGTTTGGTGTCTTTTTAATGGCTGTAAAACTGTTCATTGTTGAGCTGTCTTGACTGACTACACTGCAGTTAAGTGCAGAGATGTATGACTGACTCACACAGGAGAGGCAGAAGCTTGATGCCATGTAAAGCAGGTCTGCAATTACAGCACATCATTGCAGTGGAGTGCTGTCATTAACCCTGCTGAGAGTATCTCTCTGCTACACAGCTCTCACTCCTGTTCACTGTGTTGGTGAATGGGAAGCTCTGTAGCACTACATTGCAGCTGGATAGGCTGTTTACTCAAACAACTGATCTACCCTTTGCCTTTATGTAATTGATCTGTTTTGTGTGTGTGTGTGTGTGTGTGTGTGTTCCAGTAGTTGCTGCAGTTATTTAGTGCCTGTGGAAAGTTGTGATACAAGCATCTTCAAAACATTTTTCTTTCACCAAAGAAATACTCAGCATTTGCAATGATGTAATGGTTCAAAATTTATTACATTACATTA
This sequence comes from Monopterus albus, assembly GCF_001952655.1. Taxonomy (NCBI): domain Eukaryota; kingdom Metazoa; phylum Chordata; class Actinopteri; order Synbranchiformes; family Synbranchidae; genus Monopterus; species Monopterus albus. The sequence goes on along the minus strand of NW_018127882.1, from coordinate 4,447,501 downwards.
GAACACAGTTGATAGAATTTGCATGCCAAACCCCTGACCCTGCCCTTATTTTGACTTTTTCCCCCCTTGTTTGAATATGATGGCTGGTACTATTGGTATCATGTGGTTTTGTACCACCCACCCAGCTTTTACGTTTCCTCTTGAGTAAATAAAACTAAGTACAGAACTGGGAGTAAATGATTTAAAACTGTTTTTCCAGTGGCTTGAAAATCAGTTCAGACATCAGTAGTGAGAGGTAGGAGTCTTCACATTTATCCTCATCAGTGCCACTGAATTGCATGATAGCAAGAATTGCACAACCACCAAACTACAGCGGGGATTGCTGCACAATTGCTACAAGATGCATGGTCGGCTTCATGAACGGGGAAAACATAGCTTGCAAACAGTTCATGGTGCAGAGCTGTTTAAAATTATTAACAACCGTACCTACAGACAAATAAGAGAACTTGGCCAAATTTAGCTGCTTAAGAAAGGGTTATTTTACTGTTGTACAGTATGATTGGTGCCATTTGTGGTAAATCATAGCAGCCATGGTTTTGTCTGTTTTATAATTACCTAGCCTTGATGACATTTAATTTCAGGTACAACTCCAAGAGGAGACACTGGAGGAGGACCAAGCTTGGCCTGTAAACAAGAGGGTCCCTGGATCCCGGCATCCCTCCAACCCAACATCTGCCAGGAGCTCCAGCTGCTGGGCCTGACTGTGGGTGGGGGAGCCATGTCATCTGGAACAGCAGTTGTTTTGTACAGATACTCTGGTTATGCTCATGTTTGACAATAAAAGATCTGTGATCAAACTTGAGATGCAGCTGTGCAGCATTTTATCCCTTCAAAGTGTAGCTGAGCAGTCAGTTTACTGTCTGTTTTCTGAGACAAACTTAGCACGAGGTGGGAAGGGGTACTGCTGACACAGCTCTGCAAAAAGACACACTCACTGTATTCTTAGCCACACAGCAAACATTGCTGAGTTACTGTTGAATGGAAAGGAGTTCTAATTGGGCCAAAGCACTGTTACTCAAGATGCCTAACGTAGTCACAAGACCAACTACGAAGTGCTTAAAGTTTTTAACCGGAGAAAAATGTGGCCACATCAGCAGTTAGCAATATCTGAGCTGTTGTCGCCTGCAGAGCTGGATCAGCAGAGAGAAATCTTTAGAAAATGCAGATTATGGTGTTTTATTAAAGTTTAATGCAAAATAAACAATTGACTCTAGTAAACCAGATGACTTTCTTGTACATGGTGGACAGTATATTTGATGATCTGGTGAAATAGTGCAGTAGTTCCTGTTTTTTGGGGGGCTGACTACATGCTGATCTCTATAGTCGTGGCTTTAGTGTGGACAGCAACAGCAGCTGTGAATAGTTTTCCTTCTATTTCATTTGCAGGATTTTTAGAAATGTAAAGAGGTGAAAGTTAGTATGAAGAAGATCTCATCTCTGATCGTCATTGTTAAAGCCCCCATCTTTTCAAGTTTTTAAATCCTAAAAACCTGGTTTTCTCAGGTGAAACGTTATGAGTACAAAGGGAATATTCAGGCCTGGTTTTAAAAGGTTATTTTAGGACATTACCAGAAATGAGTGACCTGAAAGCAGTTGCTGACAAATGAACCATAGATACAAATTGGTTAAACTGGAGGAAAAAAAAAATCACAAGGGAGATTTTTTCCACTTCTTTTTAGAGCTGAAATGAATCAAACTACAAGAAATAATTGGGTTGAATAAACGTTTTTTTTTTTTTGCAGTGCTCCTGTGGCCCCTGGTCCCAGATTGGAAGCCAGAAAGTTAATACATTTACTGTGAAATAATGCACAGATTTTACAGTTTGTATCAAAACCAACTCATCTTTTGTTTCCAAGAAAAGGAAGCGAGGTCAGCATCTTTCTCAAAGACCCAAATCTCCAGCTGCCTCTCCTCCAGGTCCGGTCAAACGAGTTCACTTCTGTCTGTCCACCAGCGACCTCCTCATGTGCCGTCAAGTTCATAGCGCCAGTGGTGGTGTTGTTGTTTCTGTTGACATTTTGCGCATATCCACAGCTGTGCTCATCATCCCACGTACCGAGCAGCTCCTTCATCTCCAGCGGGGCGTCTCTCTTCAGATACTGCCAGGCTCTTTTCCCGTTGTAGTCCATGGCATCCACGTTGGCACCAAAAGCTCCGACCAGCAGTTTGATGACCATGTACTGGCTGTG
>NW_018127882.1:4438480-4445033 GCF_001952655.1 Monopterus albus | reverse complement strand
CTGCCCCGCTGGTTCACATTCACGGGAATCCCCGCACTTTCTGCGTACCGCAAAAGTTGCACCAGCGTCTCGTCCTGTCCGTTCTTGGCCAGCCAGTGCAGGACCGAGTACCCGCTGATGAAATCCCTCCTGGTCAACAGATATGGGTCCTCGGAGATGAACTCTAGGATGGTTTCATAGCTTCCCTCCACTGCAGACAGCATCCATGCGTGCTCCATTGGGTACAAAGCCCAGTCTGCGTCCTGCTCAGAAGACACACCTAGAGTTTGTGTGGACAGCACGCTACTAAACCCGCTGTTTGATGGGTTGCTCAGAAGCAACTCTTTGAGGTATTTTTTACGCATGGCGGGCGTAAGCGACCCTCTCTCCGGAGACTCCCTCTGCAGTCTTCCCGGTGCGGACCCGTCAGTGACTTCTTGCTGCCTCTGCAGCCTCGACCTACGCTGCAAGGCGCTGGGCATGACCTGCATGCCATATCGTGAAAGTCGCTCCACAACGGTGCTCTGTCTGGCTGTCCTGCTTCCGTGGGCGTCGGGATCGCTGACAGCTGGTTCGGATCCAGGATCGCTGACAGCTGGTTCGGATCCAGTATCACCTGATCCGCTGTCACACATGCCGCTCGGCCCCCCCTGTGCGCAGAGTTCGAGGCTACTTCCTCTTATTTAGACAACACCCCTTAGATATCAATGTTCCATTAGGCCATTTATTAACTGGGCAGTTTCACTCCACACCCTTGATTTTTATTACCTGTCAGGGGAGTAAAAGAATTTGATAAATATACGTCTAAAGCATGTCATTTAATTGTAATGATATACGAGCGATAGCCTAGAGCAGTTCTCCATTTTACAAACATTTCTTAATCCTTGAACACAGTCGTCGGTCCCGGTGTCAGACGGCAGCCACGGTAACACAGCTCACCTGTTCGGTGTCCAAAGCGTTTATAGACTCGGGTAAAGATTCAGTCACACCAAGATAGGCGTAGCGACCATAAGGCGTTTGTCCAACTGAACGTTTAAAGGTTACCGACTAATTGATTGGGATCAAAGTATTTCGTCCAAATGTGGACGACGAAAGACGAATTTCCTCTTTTCCTTAAGAGGAACTAAGAAAGTTCATTCTATATTCTGGCAAAACCAACGACGACGATCCTTAACATGTGACCACTGATGGACTTCAAAAGCAGGAAGTAATTCACTGAATACTTTGGCAGCCTGCCACTTATCAACTGCCTACATTCCGGAGCAATGCAAATAAGGTTTTATCGCAAAGACGCGTAAAAAAATCAACTTTATTTCAGTAAAATAACAAAACAGCAGTCATAAGAGAAACAAGCGTTCACATTCAGTCAGTAACAGGCTCTGGAGGAAGCTGGATGGTCAGTTCATCAATTGTTTGAAGAAAGGCGTCCAGCTCTGAGCACTGATCTGGAAAGAGGAGTCAAGTTAATGACAAAACTGCAGCTTCAAGTCTGTACGATACTTAACAGCTAGAATTACAGTTGTGCCTCCTTCATATTGGGGTGGCAGCAGAAATCTCAAAAACTAAACCCCCAAACTAAGGATACATACGTTTGGTTAAATACCTTTTAAAATCAGCTAGGCATTATGATGAGATTTAAAAAAAAAAAATAAAAAAAAAAAAGGCTTGAGGGAAGGAATACAAGACTGCACCAAAGTGTGTGTATATATACACACACACACACACACACACACACACACATTTTATTGTAACTTTAACGTTGACCATTGCAGACATGTAGCTTATAAGATTTGTTTTATGCCGATTTTAAAATTTCTTCAATGTGATGAAAGTACTTTAGGCATTTAATTTGATGAGTTATTTAGCCTTTTACATTGTCACAATATTAATTAAGTTGAATATACTGGAGCATTTTATCCAAACTGCCCACCTACATTACCTACATTCATTGCATCAAAATGAGGCTTTTCACCCCTGAACATCAGGTGTAAATGCAGCTGTAAATGGGTTACCTGAATGTTTTGGCATCTTTACAGGTGACAAGTCTAGGAGTGGAAACATTTCCAGGTCCTCCTCACTCAGATGTGGAGCTGGTGGGAAAAAGGCCAGTCCAGGCAGCGCAAGGCTACTGAGAGGAACCAAATCTTCAGGCTTGTGGTACTTCTCAAACTCTGGCAAACAAAAAAAAAGTGTGTTAAAACACCATATGCAAATGAGGTTTATACTATGTAGAGTCCAACATTTTTAGTGTGCACAGTGTCTTATGTTGTCAACACATAAGGACTCACTGAGTGGAGCCCTGAGGGAAACCGTGAAAGAACTCATAGCAAAGCTAACGTGATGCTGCAGTGCGATTTACACGAGAAATGTCTTTGGTCCTTTATGATTTAGCAGCATGTTACCCTATAGCTGACTAAAATTTGGCTATAAATGATTACTGTAAAATTTAAATATTGCAACCAAAAGGAAAAACCTTACACCCAGATCTGTTACTATTGAAGTTGTCCGTTACCTAGAGGGTCATAGGGGAAAAACTTCTCAATTTCTGGATATTCTTCCACTTGGGTGCGAGGAGCATGCTTTACTTTAGTTTCCTATAGGGAACAAAATAATAATACACATTTAGTTTAAGGTATAAAACAAATGTGACTACAGCCTGATGTTACTTTTATATTGTAACTACTACATTTTATTCCAACCTCTGGCTTTAGAAGTTTTTCTTTTGCGTTGATGGCAGGGGTCGAGACCTTTTTGTTGACCGTACCAAAAGCCTTCCGACCAAATGGCAGAGGAGTGTGGAATGTTTTGGCTATCATGGGAGATTTCAAGAGCTTCTCTGGTGGGAAGAAAAAGGTTCACATATTTCCAGTCAGACCAATACTACAATTTAAAAAAAGAAAAAGAAAAAGAACAGTGTTAATAATTTCATACCTGGAGCAGACTGAAGTCGCTGTCGCATTTTCAGAGTAGGTGCATGGAGATGTGTGTTCTCTCGCTCTGCAAATATGATATTAGCCATTGTACCTGAAAACACAAGTTAATATTAGCTACTTAAACTGCAGTCCATCAAAGAGAACTTCTGTAGCAGACATTTTTGTAATACATTTAAAATGTGTCTGTTCCAGGGCCCAGTATTGTGCATGTAAGATCATGGGACACTTCAAGGTATTAAGACAATGTTTTAAGAACTGATCAGTTACAAAATAAATGAAGCTAACTGAAAGCAACAATTCTGATAATTGCTGGTCAAACAGTCTTCTTTGGCTCGAGCTTCTCAAATGTCCTGTCACTCTTCTTCATTGCAGTCATTGATTTGGACTGTGGGCTGGATAAAACAAGCAGCTCTGGGAAATTCATGTAAACTTCCAGTTTTGTCTGATATTTGCCAACGAAGGACATAGCAGCTTGCTACGTACAGTTGTTGTCAACGTTGACAGATAATCGAGATAAGATTAACGTTACATATCTGCTAGTGAATTGTTCCTGGTCGTAATTTTAATGTTAACCAAGTTTTACACAAAACCTTTGCAAACATAGCTAACGTTTACAAACGTACAATTTGAACCAGCCAACACCATGCTACCAGAGTTTATACTAGCTAACGCTTAAAACTTGTTTGTATTACTTAGAAGAGTAACATACATACAAACTGGACTAGCATTTACCTTAGCTCTGTTAAACGTCGCTAGTTACTCCTTGTTGTTGGAGCAGAAAATTGTTATGTAGTTGTGACTAGCAACCGCGGCTCCTTTTTAAATTCACTGCTTTCTTTCTATTGGTTACTGCAGCACACATGACGCGAATGGGCGGTTCTTCTTCTTCTTCTTCTCCTTTAAAAAATCATAACTGAAATGGCACAAAAAGAGACGGCAATAAAAATATAAACGGTTTTAGACAGACAGAAATCAGTGGTCAGATCCAGAATTTGCAGCCATTTGACAATTTATTTCCCCATAAACTTTAGCAATGAAAATAAGTGACAGATTTATTTGTGAAATGTTTGAAAATATGGTTTGGTTTGCCCGAATCTTGAATTATATAAATCGAATTTAGCAAATAAGAGTGTGTCTGTGTGTGGTTCTTCGTCTGCGATGGACCGGCGACCTGTCCAGGGTGTACCCCGCCTTTCGCCCGATGCCAGCTGGGATTGGCTCCAGCTCCCAACCAATCAACCTAAGCTGCATGTCTTTGGACTGTGGGAGAAAGCCAGAGTACCCAGAGAGAATCCACGCAAGCACAGGGAGAACATGCAAACTCCGCACAGAACGGCCTTAGGTCGGCCGGGGCTCGAACCTGAAACCTTCTCACTGTGAAGTAACAGCACTAACCACCGCACACACTAAACTAAAAATTGAGAGGGTGAACACTCATACATTAGTAGCAACAACTTAGCAGCTGGCTCATTTGTTAAAGAAGGTGCAACAAGATGGTTGTTGTTCAGATTACTGTCAACAAATGACTGCTATCTTATTTTGTACAGGGCAGTGGATTATAAAGCTCTGAGGAATATAGTGATGTGTAGGCCTAACATCATTACTGTCCATGGATTGAGAGCTATGGTATTGTCTGAAGGGAGGATTGAGTTGGTTCATGGGAAGGGGATTGCAGACCCGACTTGGGTATACAAGCTGCTGATTAGCTAAAAAGGAAGCTACAGAGCCTGGTAATGGAGGCCCTGATGTTTTGGTTCCACTTGCTGGATGGTAGGAGGGTGAAGAGGCTCTGTCTGGGATGGAGTGGTTTTTAATAAAATGTCACAGTTGTTCCAAACATAGGCGTCATTAGACCCCTTTTCCTGGGGCACATGCCCCAGTGCTCATCTTACTGTGCACCACTAAAATCACACTTTTACCTTTACAACTAGTCGTAGTAGCAGCAGGCAGTGGAATAGTCGGCTAATAGTTGGGGCGACGGCGGCGGTACCTGCTTTGGCGAAGTGGGTAGAGCAGTAGCCTCCCAACCGGAAGATTGAAAGTTTGAATCTCGGTACCTGCAGTTCACATGTCGAAGTGTCTTTGGGCAAGACACTGAACCCGTTGCCCCGCGTATGCATGCAGCGGCCGTCGGCTCCAAACATAATTTAGTTGTACTTATCACAATAAAATAAAGCTACTTCTGCTAATAACGCAATAAACGTTCAAGAAAAAAAGTGTGATTTGATTAATGAGGGTCTTGTGCCCCAGTAGAGCTTTATGTCTATCAATGCCCCTGGTTCCAAATATAATACCGTTGAAGAGAAAATTATGCTTCTATTTTCCGTGGCAATAGAGGTTCTCATTTTTATTTAAATTTATTTTATAATTACAAACCTATTTGCAAGAAAAGGAGGCCATCAAGTTGACCAAAACAAATGTAGAAATTCTCTTATACAGAGGAATATTTTCCCCAAAACTGCCTTATCTGATTATTTATAAGTGTGTTTCAATTCAGAACAATCCCATAAGTCAAAACCAACACTTTAGGTTTAGCTACTTAATGTTTACTAATCATTTGTAACGTTCACTGTCTGCGGTTCACTGCCATTCCCACTAGACGAAACCATGAAGACATCCTATGGGGGAGCTCTGTTAGCAGTTTCATTTAAACATTATTTTAAAAGAAATCTTGCGGTGTGAATCTAACGTAATTTATATTTGTATTTACTAAACAACCTTCCTTGTGAGTAAATCATTAAACTATATTCCTTAATGATACCTAAAATAGCCAGTTTAACAGTGGTATATCCCTAGTAGGCCATCTTTCGGTGTAACCTCAGCGGTGCATTTCGTTTTGCACACAGAGAGAAGCCGTTCACCAGCTAGCAGCTGTCACCATGGCGTCAACTGAGATAGCAAGGCAAGCGGTGAGTAATTTGCTTATCAGGCTTTTATCGCTGGCATCAGTTAAATTTCTCCAGAAGAATCTTAGGTAATGTCAACATATATCAAAAAGATATATAATTAGTGATTGTAGAATGTTGTATTTTGGGGTAGATTTAGCTAGTCACCGCCCGCTTCCCGTGGATTTATTCCACCCAGTAATCAGTGTAACATAGCGACACTAAAGGGAGACCAACTACAGATAGTGGTAGCTATTAGAAATCTGATTACGCATTTCTAAGCCTTAAACAAACGACTTTAAAAGCAAGGCCAAAGCCTGTTTAGTCGTGAGTTTCTATTATAAATGTTTTCACTACAGTATTTTCATTTTCTTAAACCGGTTTATTTCCCAAAAGACATACCTTTTTAGACGAATATGTGTTTTTTTTAATGAAGTGTTTTAAATACTGTTTTGCAGACCTATCGTGTTAAAACGATAATCCATTATGGAGCCGTTAGTAGGCCATTCATTCTGAACGCCCCCGTTTCAGCAGTGCTACGGCTCTAATTTCCGTTATGTTGTTTCATCTAACTCCTGCTAACTTTCAGTCGGGCGTTGTCTGAAATGCAAAGAAAATATGGCCAATACCGACAATAGCTTAGACCAGCAACTTAAAAGCCTGTGTAAAGTTTGGCTGGTTTTTGTTTGGGGTAAAAGAGGAATTCACTGCACCCAGAGAGAGTGCTCAGAATAGCAAGGTTTTGCAGTTTGATAT
>NW_018127882.1:4434164-4438416 GCF_001952655.1 Monopterus albus | reverse complement strand
GAGTGGTCCATTTGCAGTTGAATAGCTAGGGGCTGCTTGTGCAGTTGCATCACTCTCAGTATTCCAAATACTCCTTCAGCTGTTTAAATCCAGTTTCAACTACCCAAATAATCCTCAACTGTTTTTGTACCATCAGCATGTCTGGTTATTTTAAATGTGAACCTTCAGACAAAGTGTTTTTCTCTCAAAGCCTTTGCCACACTGGAAAGCAACACTGTTATGTTAAGCCACATAATGACCGGTTGACTGAGGGTTAGTTGATTTTGCCATATAATCAAAATTCTTTGCTTTACTGCACCTCATAATGTAGCTGCAGCCTTAGAAATGAGATTCACAGAGATTAAGATGTTCACTGCCAGCCACAAACTCCTACACACATGTAACAACAGTGCTTTCACAATTTGGTGTTCAGTGTCACTGTGGTTCAGAGAAAACAATTTGGTGTTCAGTGTCACTGTGGTTTAGAGAAGGACTGTGTGCAATCTGTGTGAAAATGTAGTGAATAAAAGTGCAACTGGACTCTCGTATTTTCAAAATCATCTATTTTTGTACTCGGAGCTCGTTGTTTTTACAAACAGTGATACCTTTCCATATATGTAGTAAAAGTGCAACTGGACTCTCGTATTTTCAGAATCATCTATTTTTGTACTCAGAGCTCGTTGTTTTTACAATTTTCTTGACACAAACAGTGTTACCTTTCCATATATGTATATTGTGGTTTCCAGCTATCTGAACGGTGAAAAGAAGGTTACTGCACAGGAAACAGGAAGTGAGTTGCACTGTACCTGAAGTTAGTCTTTGAGACGAACATGGTCAGATATGGTTCAAGTTGTCTAGTTTTTTAAGTGTTATTTGAGAATATGATGCTGTTTTTCCACAGAGCAACAATCATCAAGACGTAAATGTGTCAGAGGAAATTGTGTGTATGTTTACTGGTGTCAAATCAAAGTGCTTTAAGAAGGCAAATCATAAACAGTTTCTGATTCCAGTACCTTCTTTTTTTTATTTAGGGTGAAGGTGCTCGTGCTGTCCCTCTTTCAGGCCATGTCGGCTTTGACAGCATGCCTGACCAGCTGGTTAACAAGTCTGTCAACCATGGGTTCTGTTTTAACATCCTCTGTGTGGGTGAGTGTCGGTGCATGAAAATGTTTTCCTGTCTCTCCTCTCCTCAGGCTAAAAGATGACTTGCTTGTTTCCGTGAAAGTCAAGCTTTTCCACAAGATGCACAAACTGCTTTAATTCCTTTGGGCCAGTTAGAGTTGGTTACTTTATTCAGCAGCATCACCGCTAGCAACCTTATTTGCTCATTTAAGTACAGTTTTATGCTGAATGCAAATCATTTGTTGGAATTGTTAGACAAAAAATGTTTGCCTGTGCTTTCTGTTGTATATTGAACTGTACCATGAAATGCTCACTCAGTTAAAGCTGTTGGTTGAAATTGTTTTTAGAGAAGTGTTGTTTCAGCTTTGTGTACATCTTGGAGGCTGTAGTTTCTGGAGCTGTTTAATCATATTTTTCTTATATAGAGACACGTTTCTAATATTTTATCCACTGCATGTTTTTAATCAGTGAGTGAAAGCTACAACTTCATATATGGTTGTTTTTAGCAACATAGCATAACTTCTTTTTGCATACAATCAGACAGTTCTTGGTATTTGGAATCAATAGTGATCCTTTCCATACATTTTTTCACATTGATTGATAATTTGTAGCTCAGAATTCTGATGGTGATGCTGTCATTTTGCCCCAGCTGTTCTACTACCAGCTAGAGAGTTGTAACAAATCTCGTCAATTTCATTTAGTTGTAGACTTAGCTATTTATTTTGTGATATGCTGCTATTCTAGTTTCATTACTGCAATCAATAGCTATATTTTGATTATAGGAAATGCCACAGGATCATATTTAGTGGCATGGTTTTCATTTGTCTCCTCTTTACTGTTGTTGTGGATATACTGAGCTCATTGTGTAGGAGTGAAAAGATCAAAAGCCCAGTAATAGTTCCTTTATATTGATGCTATATAACCTGAATTTCTACATGCTAGACAAAACATTAGCATATCACATTGAGGAATAGGGAGGCTAAGATGAAAAGCTAAGTTGTTTTTTTTTCCAAACTGTTAAGTGCTGTTGTGCAACACACAAGTGGTACAAGTATAGAGGCATAAGCTTTACTTAAGGCAAAGATGTGTGATTTTTGGTTCTTATAATTTGACTGCCATTGTGAATTTTGCACACGGTTTTTCTCTTATTTGTGATTTCAGCAGATTTGATTGGTTGTGTTACTTATGACATTAGCCCATATTGTCATTATCAGTGTGGGCCTGGATCCTCTCTAAACAAGCTGCCAAATTGCTTTGAGCACGAGCAACTTCTCTACAGTGACCTGCACTTTGCTCAGAAACAGGCGATAGGACCCTTAATGTATCAGTTAGGATGGATTTTCAGAGAATGCTTGGAAATTTGGAACACAGCAAGATATCCTAAAAAATGGGCTAACACACTTAGACTGTAGGTCAGGCTGTGATGAATAAAAATAGCTTTTCTTGCAGAAGGCGCTTTGTATCTGAGTCATTTGACAGCTTCCAAAAATAAGTGGATATGAGAATACATCTGCAAATAAGCAGCTACTTCTACTGTTTTTGTGGCTGTAAGCATTTTAAATTGATATTTTGTTTTAAGTGTCCTCAAAGTATTACATCGAATCTACACACATTATTGGACACCCTTTATTTTTTCATATTGTTAAATAATTGGTCAGTTTACATATTTTGAGACTAAGAATAAATTTGATACCAGTTGACAAAATAACAAGGATCGATATGACAATTTCTGTTGATTTGGTGCATATCTGGTCCATGATTAGATACAGAACAATATAGCAAAATTTGTAATGATGCGACAGTACGATTCGGATTTGATTTGATTCAGCAGATATTCAATTTTAATTTAGCTTTTATTTGAAAGACTATACATACATTAAAGTATCTGTTTAGGGTATAAAATTAAAAGCATCTGGTGTTTCCTCAAAGCAGTTTTGTACACTGATCAGCCACTTTATTAGGTACATCTGTACAGTTGTATGCACTTCAATGCAAAACGTCCACCTCAACATCAGCTTTTATGAAGCTCCAAATGTTTGTTTTTGGCGAAATTATCATAAATGTATAAATTCTACTAATTGTTTATTACTGAGGTAAAAAAAAAAAAACCCAGCTGCCTGGAGCACAAGAGCAAGGTTTGTAGGATCCCGGTAGCATGACGCTTTTTTTCTGTGCTGTCTAGGTGAGACGGGTATGGGGAAGTCCACCCTCATGGACACTTTGTTCAACACCAAGTTTGAGGGTGAGCCCACCCAGCACAACCAGCCGGGAGTCACGCTCAAGTCCAACACTTATGAACTGCAGGAGAGTAATGTGCGCCTCAAACTCACAGTCGTCAACACCGTGGGCTTTGGAGACCAGATCAATAAAGAAGACAGGTAAAGAAATCTGGACATCTTTTGGAAGGTCTAATTACCGCAATCTGGTTTCATTTATACTTTGTCTTTGTGAGCTGTATTGCAGCCCGATTGTGTGATCCTTGATTGCTTACACTACGTTCCTGACACACAGTGATTCTGTGAGAGCTCTGGGCCTTTTTAGTGCTCAGGTTTCATTCAGTCTTGATCGTGCAAATGTACCCTTAGGATGTGAAATCAAATCTCCATCTGGAGTAGTTCCATAGGATTAACTTGAACAACAGAAATCAGATAATAGAGACTTTCTTTTCTGGGTGCAGTACTGTGACTTTTTCTGGTGTAACAAGAGCTAGCTCTGCTTCTGAGATAGGTCTAGGGCCAGGATGATGTCATGTAAAATCTGCAATCTCTCCATAATAACAAGGCCACAGTTATTTCCACTGGGTGACGTGTCTTCCTCATGAATTACTTTAGGTACACCTCGTTTTAAAAAAAGAGCTCCAAGCACAAAGAGTGGCCCTCACTTTTTATAGTCCCTGAAGCAAGAAAGAGTAATTTTTATAATACCTGAGTTTACAGTATGAGTTGTGGCCTTTTCCCACCACTAGCTGGACAAACAGTACAGCATGCTAACAGTTAATGGTGGCAACATATCCAGGCAGCTATCAAAAGAAATGTACAGTATTACTGCCTGGCCTTTAAGTTAACATGCCGTTTTAAATCAAATCAAATCAAATCAAATTTTATTTGTGTAGTGCCAAATCACAACAAAAGTCATCTCAGGACACTTTACA
>NW_018127882.1:4415546-4434105 GCF_001952655.1 Monopterus albus | reverse complement strand
AGACATAGAGCTCCAGGGCCAGGGCAACCTGTAGAAAGGTACAGGGAGAGAGAGAGGACACACTACGGGAGGGCGGAGACACAAAGTTAGTGATGTGTAATGGTGGCATATAGAAGCATAGGGAGAGAGAGGAGAGGGGAGGGGAGGAGAGGAGAGGAGAGCAGGAGGGGAGGGGAAAGAAACTCAGAGCATCATGGGGCCCCCAGCAGCCTAGGCCTATAGCAGCATAACTAAGGGAGGGCTCAGGGTCACCTGATCCAGCCCTAACTATAAGCTTTATCAAAAAGGAACGTCTTAAGTCTAATCTTAAAGGTAGAGAGGGTGTCCGCCTCCCGAACTGAGACTGGGAGTTGGTTCCATAGGAGAGGAGCTTGATAGCTAAAGGCTCTGCCTCCCATTCTGCTTCTGTGGACTCTAGGAACCACAAGTAAACCTGCACTCTGAGAGTGAAGTGCTCTGTTAGGATGATAAGGCTCTACGAGGTCTTTAAGATACGATGGAGCCTTGTCATTAAGGGCTTTGTATGTTAGGAGAAGGATTTTAAATTCTATTCTGAATTTTACAGGGAGCCAGTGGAGAGAAGCTAATATGGGAGAGATATGATCTCTCTTGCTAGTTCCTGTCAGTACTCTGGCTGCAGCATTTTGGATTAACTGGAGGCTTTTTAGGGAATTATTGGGACATCCTGATAGTAAAGAGTTACAGTAGTCCAGCCTGGAAGTAACAAATGCATGGACCAGTTTTTCAGCATCACTTTGAGACAGGATGCTCCTGATTTTTGCAATATTGCGCAGGTGACAGCAGGCAGATCTAGAGACTTGGTTTATGTGTGATTTAAAGGACATATTCTGATCAAAGATGACTCCAAGGTTCCTCACAGTAGTACTGGAGGCAAGAGCTATGTCATCTAAAGTAACTATATGATTAGACAGCAGATTTCTAAGGTTTTCAGGCCCAAGCACAATAACTTCAGTTTTGTCAGAGTTTAGAAGTAAGAAGTTGCAGGTCATCCAGGCCTTTATGTCTTTAAGACATGCTTGAAGTTTGACCAGCTGACCTGATTCATTTGGCTTCATAGATAAATATAACTGAGTATCATCTGCATAGCAATGGAAATTTATGTTGTGCTTCCTGATAATATTGCCTAAAGGGATCATGTATAAAGTGAAGAGAATTGGGCCTAACACAGAGCCCTGTGGAACGCTGTGACTAACGTCAGTTTGTGTGGAACATTTGTCATTGACATGAACAAATTGAAATCTTTCTGATAAATAAGATTTGAACCAACTTAGCGCAGTTCCTTTAATCCCAATAACATGTTCAAGTCTCTGCAGTAAGATGCTGTGCTCAATGGTGTCAAAAGCAGCACTGAGATCTAAGAGGACAAGTATGGAGACAAGTCCTTTGTCCGAGGCTAGGAGAAGATCATTGGTGACTTTCACCAGTGCGGTTTCTGTACTATGATGGACTCTAAATCCTGACTGAAAATCCTCAAACAAATCATTCTTGTGCAAGTGGTCACATAACTGCTTTGCAACAGCTTTTTCAAGGATTTTGGAAATAAATGGGAGATTGGATATTGGTCTATAATTAGCTAGGACACCTGGGTCAAGAGTAGGCTTTTTGAGTAGAGGTTTAATTACTGCAAGTTTAAAAGCCTGTGGAACATAACCTGTTAATAGAGAGAGGTTAATCAGATCAGATCAATTTTTTCTCTAATAGTTGTGATTTTATTTGTAAAGAAGCTCATGAAGTCATTGCTGCTGAGATCTAAGGGAATGTTAAGCTCAACAGCACTGTGGCTCTTTGTCAGCCTGGCTACAGTGCTGAAAAGAAACCTGGGGTTGTTCTTATTTTCCTCAATCAGTGATGAATAAAATGCGGTTCTGGCACTATGAAGGGCTTTCTTATATGTTATTAAACTATCTTTCCAGGCTATGAAAAACTCTTCTGACTTAGTGGAGCACCACCTCCTTTCCATTTTTCGTGATGCCTGCTTTAGGGAGCGGAGCTGCGAGCTGTACCATGGGGCTAGCCTTCTCTGTTTCACTGCCTTCCTTTTCAGAGGGGCAATGGTATAAGTGTATTACGCAGGAAGGCTGCAGTACTATCAACAAGATTATCGACTTGTGTGGGAGTAAAGTTAAGGTGGCCTCCTTCCACTGTGTTGGCAAACGGCACTGAAGTAGATAAAGATGGAATTATTTCCTTAAACTTGGTAACAGCATTGCCAGATAGACATCTGCTGTAGTGGAATTGTTTCCCACATAGAGTATAATCTATTAATGGAAATTCAAAAGTTATTAGAAAATGGTGCTTTAGATCAAGCCATATTTTTACTGGTGATGGATGACCAAGAGAACACACCCCGGGAAAAAAAAGTACTTTCATATTTCTCAAATGTAGCAGTTGATGAGGATCACATAAATGCTTCATTAAGCAACTGTAGGGTGCACAGTGGATTATGCAATGCCATCACCCTCAAAGAATACTCAAATCTACAATGAGAGTAACCTTTAAAGGACACATTGTCTTTATCTAATGAGTATAGCTACACCTCTGTTGTAGTCTGTCTGTGAGACTCTGTCCAGATGTAGAAGACTCTAGAAATACTGTATTATTAGTAACAGGATAAGTTTTAATAAAGTGTTTCGGAAAAGGATTTTTTGAATTTCTTCAATGTTTCTACTTTTCTGACAGCTACAAGTCCATTGTGGAGTTTATTGATGCCCAGTTTGAAGCATATCTACAGGAGGAACTGAAAATCAAACGCACGCTACACAGCTACCACGATACCCGTATCCATGCATGCCTGTACTTCATTGCTCCCACGGGACACTCCCTCAAATCCCTGGACTTGGTGACCATGAAGAAACTTGATAGTAAGGTGAGCCACAGTTAGTTTTATCATACTATTCTCATTGGTCAGACGTCATTCTTCTGTCTCAGCATTTCCTGGAGAATTTGTTTTTGTTGATGAAGAAACTGGGGGGTGTTTTATTTAGATATCCACTTCAATTTTGGGTTCATATTCTGATCAGTACCAACATGCGAGTCGTCAGCATGGCGATTTCGCTGTGGCGACCCCTAAATGGGAAAAGTCAAAAGTGACTCTATTCTGATCAATACCAATTAGTGTTCAGGTTTTATCACGGTTTTTCTATGTTTAAAAGTATCATACAGTTTATTTTCATTTATGTAGGATTTACAGATTTAATGGCCACAGTGTCTGTGTTATTTTAAGCTGTTAATTGAAAAGAACAGCAGCATAGTGATGTTAAACCACAACTGTTTTATCGCCTACAAACATAGATAGACTTACTGTAAAACACTGCTCATATACGCACTTGAGGTAAATCCACTGCATGGCTGTTTGCAGCATTTTATCCATCTACTCCGGTCATGGGTCATAAACCCTTTCCCAGCCATCTGCCTACATGCAGATTGGCTCTGGTCGTGTTGCTGCATCATTGTAGGTCAGCTGTGAAATGCACTCAGCTCAGTGATTGCTGCTTCGTTTTTGTGAGGCCCTTTTCACAGTAGCTTATTTACATAGATCCACTGGCTTTTGTGCAAAGAGTCTGCTTAGTGTTTCCCAGAGCAGCTGTGTCCTCCAGCCAGCACTCGCAATGGAGAGTTGACACATTCAGAAAACAGTACTCTGCTGAAGCACCCTTGAGCAGGATCCTTATCAGACTCAGGGATACAGTAAAATATTGTTGTTTGCATGATCCTGAGCATCCCTTGCTAATAGTTAGAGGGGTCCACATTTGGATTGCATAGATGACATGGAACTACAAAAATGCATGTGTGGGGTTGAGTCTCATTTTTCAGCATCTATGAAGCATATATGAAAATGACCCTGTCTTTTTTCCCTCTTCCCTGTCTATCTGTAATTATTTTTCTGCTTGCATAACATGGATGCATAAACATTGTTGAAACCATTTGAGTCTGGCTTTTTACAGTTTGTTTGGACAGCTTTTAATTCATACGGAGCAGGAACTGGTAGCCCGTGGCTCTCTTTGTAGCATTTACTATTTTTATCGCTGTGCTTAAGAATCTGTATTGTTTGCAGTACACAAAGGCCTGATTTGAAAAGAACCTGGAGCTAAACAGACAAACTATGGTATGTTAAAATTTTGAAGAGAGCCCCGGTAACTCAACGCTCTTTTCTTTACGAGATTGTATTTGAAATTACTACCAGAACCTATTTAATATCACACCAAATCTTCCCTTTTTGGACTACATAAATGGAAGTGATGAAATGTTGCTGCTGATGGATGGCTGGAAGTGGCTCTATATTTAGCTCCATATCTGAAAGTATTATCTTCACCCTATCATTGTGTCAGCCTACATTATTTCTCTCTTCACTTTTCAATTGCAGGTTAACATTATCCCTATCATTGCCAAGTCAGATGCCATCTCCAAGAGCGAACTGGCCAAGTTCAAAATCAAAATCACCAGTGAGCTAGTCAGCAACGGGGTGCAGATCTACCAGTTCCCCACTGATGACGAGTCTGTGGCAGAGATCAACTCCAGCATGAATGTGAGGCTCACAACAGGTTTTCTTTCTAGGTCACATGCATACACTGGTACAGTCATAATGGATATGAGTTTATGTGCATTTTGTTAAGACTTTAATCTTAAGGGAATACAGAGGTGCAGCTATAGTCCTTGTCTCTAAATTTAACATTAAATCTGTTGTGCAGTAACGGCACAAACCACATGATCTAAAATCAGTCCAGGCCTCGTGTCTGCTCAGGCTGTCAGGAAGCCGCCCCATGCAGGGTGTGTTCAGAGCAGCACAGTCAGCCAGCTCACTCTGCAGGAAGCCTGCAGTGTGGTAAAGGACCTGTGTTCACTGACAAAGAAGCCAAGACTCACTTACCTCTTTGAGTCCTGATCCATGGAAACTCTCCCTGACTGGTTCTGTTATACCACTGACTGTCAGCTCTTGTTGTACAGCATTACCGTGTAATGCATTGTCATGTCAGAGCTGTTTCTTGTTGTCTTTGAAAATTGTTTTTAAAAATAACACATTTCTCTCAGTTTTCTTAGTGATATTAATGCTACTTGTACAGTAGATGTGGAGGATTTGTCCAGATTTCTCATGTGTGAGGTAGTAGTGCTCTTGGATTTTTGAGCAACAAAATGTTAGCATAGCTGCAGCAAGTACACGTGCAGTTTTGTTGGGGATGCATGGGGATTGGTGGAGAGAGGTTGAAGTGAATCTGTAGAGCTCTCATGTTTACTTCTGCTTCACAGAGCCATTTGCCATTTGCTGTGGTGGGGAGCACGGAGGAAGTGAAGCTTGGGAACAAGATGGTGAAGGCCCGGCAGTACCCCTGGGGGACAGTGCAGGGTAAGCTTTGGTCACATCCTGTACAGAAGATGAGTGTGTGCTCTGTCTTGTCAGAGCTGCAAAAAATACTCCCTCCCCCCATATTCCCCCTTAGCTCCAACAGCTGCTGTAAACTAGCTGATAACCAGTTACATAACCTCACTAAACTACAGTACCTTCTCTGCCATTATACTGTATGTTGGAGCTGCAGCCGCTCTCAGCATCTTAAAAGCTGAAAGTCAGCACTTTCATAGTCAGTGTTTCTTTTGAAATTCGGTGTGCTGGATTACAGCCAAAACAGTGAAAATATGTCACTGTGGTTACGGAAAGCATTGTATAGTATTTCTGGCTGCAGGAATTATTTGACATAGGGTCTGATGACCACAGACTGACTGACTGAATACGTGTCGGTCAGTCCGTGGTCATCAGACTGACTGCATGTGTATTCACATGATATCACATGTTCTGTGGGAGCATGGTGCTTACCCCAGTCTGATAACGAAATCAATAGAGAAGCTACAGGACATTAACAATACTATGTTTCGTATTGATGGGACTGGGCCTGTGAATCGTAAAACGTAAAATTCTTAGCTCTGACATAATGTAAATACCAGTGATGCTTGGTCTCCCCACCCCCTAATGAATCGGATGCCATTTGGTGTGTGGGGTAAAACATACATGTGTCACTATGTCTCCCATAGTGGAAAACGAGAATCATTGTGACTTTGTCAAACTGCGAGAAATGCTAATCAGAGTGAACATGGAAGACCTGCGAGAGCAGACTCACACACGCCATTATGAGCTCTACCGCCGCTGCAAACTGGAGGAGATGGGCTTTAAGGACACAGACCCTGACAGCAAGCCCTTCAGGTAGGAGACATGAGGGTGCTTTTTTTTGCTGCTGGACTTTGCTTTTATCTTCTGGATTTCCACATACTTTTTTCTGCTCTATTCACTGTTTTATTTTGCATTTTTATGCTTCTTTGTATTATTTGAACTTTTTATTCTTCTCCTAGATTGCACCAGTTTGGGTTTGTGTCTGTATCTGGTGAACAGTACATAGTTTAATGTTTCTATTACTACATTTTTTTTCTCCGCCAGTCTGCAGGAGACATATGAAGCTAAGAGGAACGAGTTCATGGGTGAGCTGCAGAAGAAAGAAGAAGAAATGAGACAAATGTTTGTCCAAAGAGTTAAAGAGAAGGAGGCTGAGCTCAAAGAAGCAGAGAAAGAGGTATGATCACTAAACTTGGATCCTACCATATCTTGAAATATCATGTGATTTGCTAACCTTTGTTATAAGCTTCTGCTCCTGTTTCAATTAACACAAAACCTATGTTTCATTTGTCACCGCTGCATAGCTGCATGAGAAGTTTGACCGTTTGAAGAAGCTCCACCAGGACGAGAAAAAGAAACTAGAGGAGAAGAAGAAGAGCCTGGATGACGAGCTCAACATGTTCAAACAGAAAAAGACTGCTGCAGAGCTCTTGCAGAACCAAGCTCAGCAAGCAGGGGGCTCCTCCACGCTCAAGAGGGACAAAGAGAGGAAAAAGTAAGTAATGTTCTCTTTCCCCCTGTGTCTTTATCACTACACCTCTGGTGCAGGAGACCACCTTCGGTTGTACGAGGATTGAAAAAGCCAGGATACTATGACTCTGAGTTGCACTGACATTTCAGGATGTTGATCATTTGCCAAATTAGTTTCTGAGAACTGTTCAGTGAGTGGTTTGACTAGGTTCACATCAATACATGGTTATAATTCTTCTAAACCCATGGACTCTGTATTTTGAACATCACCTGAATTCTGACCAAAATGCAAACTGCCTCGTCCACTCTATGCACAGACAGAAGTTAATTTAGCTTAATTTTCACCAAGTGCTTAGTGGTTCCTTTGTCACCACTCATTAATAATCCACCTGAGCTTTGTGAAATTTAATGCAAACATGAGGTAAAGACCCTTAAGCCCAGGAATGCTATCAGACTCCCACTCTACTCTTTGTTTTTAAGAGGTAAATGAATGCTACCCTTGATATATTAACAAAGAATATAGTGGGAACCAAATTGCATGTAAATGTAGCTGGCCAGAATTCAGAATTCCTCACCAATGTGGACCAGAAATGAGGAGCAGAGAGGGGAAAGACTGGTGAAATGACAACCTGTCCTTACAGTTGAAAGCGAGCCAGTCAGCAGAATTCACTGAGTGAATTCCAGTCAGAAATCATTACTCTGCACTTAAATGCTTGTCTCAAGCAAAACAGATTATGAAATTAAATATGTGCAAACAGTTTTAATGCAACTGTTTAAAAATGACTGAATAAATGTATTAGAAAATTTTAGTTGTTTTCCATATCACGCTTAACAATTGTTTCAGATGGATTAATGGGAACTACTGAGCAATTCCTCTACCCTATCAGTTCTATATTCTCAACTGCCAATTGTGCATCATTATAATGTGACATTTTGACACTGTTTCTCTTGTTCCCTCTTAACAGTTCATGTAATTAGGTTTTAAAGACATCATGGCCATAAAGCAGACGGTGTTAGTAACATGACATGTTCCAGTATGGCTTCAGTGTGCTTTTGACATTGTTGGTCCCTTCATCCTGGTAATTGACTCCTGATTGTGTGTTAAAGCTGATGCGACTCCGTGCCTGTTAGAAAAGGAAGAAGACACTTGTGCTGAGAAGGTTCTTGTTGCTTTATTTTCTTTGTTGTTAATTTATTTTCTTCACAGCCATTTCTTCTCTGTATGAGCACTGTTTGGAAAGTATCTGTTCAAACGGGGACAGCTGTGCAGTTTTTAGCTTTGTCTGTGGGTCACTGATTTAAAACTACAGGAGTCTTGCATTTCAAATGTTAACACAGTAATAATTATGTTTATCTGCTCCTAACCTTGAGTTTTGTCAGTTCCCAGGAAATGCAGTTACTGATTATTGCTTGTTGTGTAGATGTGTCTCTGTCCTGTGAGTGCATGTGTCACCTATGTTGCATCCATAATGTTTTCCAGTTAACTCCTCCCACACTTGCTGCATGCTGCATGAGGCACCTTTTCTGGTAAGACTCCCTTTTTGAGTTCCAACACCACCAGACAAAGCAATACAACTGTGACAAATGTATAGGAGGCATCATTGACTGGTTATAAAACAGCTTTAATTTATTGAATAGATATGAATAAGAGTTCATTTTAAATGCAAGTTAGAAATAAGTGAATATGGGCGTTTTCATACTTGGTCCCTTTCAGCCCTCAAAACCAACTCACAGTGAGTAGTCAGCATATTTTGTGTAAATGTGAACATACCAAGTGAACTCGGGCCCCTCTGAAACGAACCAAACTGAGACCACCTCGGGAGGTGATGTGGTTCACTTAATCTGTGCATTTCCAGCAAAAGTGTCAAACACTGATGACTCTTATCTTAGTCTTTTGCAATAGGAAAATGAATATTTTGTGATTTGGACTGTTGCTCAGACAAAACATGACATGCAATGACATCAGACATCACTGAGCTCTAGGATACTGTGATGGGTGATTATGGTGCATTCAGTGTTCTGACATTTATAGACTCGTCCATTAATCGAGAAAATAATCAGTAGATTAATCAACAATCAAGTACAGTAATTGTTAGTTGGAGCATTACTTCATGTTTTCCTTCACTGAATATCAGATTGGCTGTGCACTAGAGCAGCAACACTTAGTGGATTAACAGAAAATAAAACACCAGCTATTTTGATAATGGAAAAATTGACATTTTTTTCTGAGCAAAAATAACAAACATTAGCTGGTTTCCCCTTATCAGATATGAGGATTTGATGCTTTTCTTTGTAATACATGATAGTAAATGGAAAATATTTTAGTTTCAGACTGTTGATTGGACAAAACAGGACATTTGAACATGCAAGCTTCAGCTGTGGGAAGTTATTAATGGAATCTTCCATTGTTTTATAAACAGAATTACCAGTCGAAAGGAAATTATGGACAGATTAATTGATGATGAAAATAATCAATCAAATGAATTATTGGAAGCTGTTAAATATCTAAACATTTAATGTGCTCATTAAATTATTATTTGAGTAGTGGGCAACAGTCTAGAAATGCGGTTTTGTGTTGGTAACATCTGTGTTGATCATATCCTTGAGCTCGGTGTTTACTGTGCCAGAATATAAATCAGCCAGTTTATTAGATCTCCACACACCCATTTGATATACTGCCCCATCTGTCTCTGTAAATCCACAACAGTCTCTTTTTCGTGGCTTCCCTGTGTCCTTCCCCACTCGGCCCTGCGTTCACACAAAGAGCCATTCAGGGCTGAACTGAGACCAACAGCGAAGACCAGAGCAGCAAATAGCCTCAGAGTCCATCTCTGTTTATAGAAATGTCATGTTTGGTTGATCGAAAAGTCAAATCCACATAGAGCGATGTTATTGGGACTTGACCGCTGGGGGGTGAATGAAGACATCTGTCTTGCAATCTGTAAACTCCTCAAGCAGCTCAAGACTGTTAAATATATGAAAACAAGCTGCTGTTTGATACTGAGCAATGAGGAAGACAGTCAGAAACATTGTTTAAAGCTCAGAGGCGGAACAGAATCTCAAAAAACAAAAAACTTTCACTGGTCTGATTCCAAAAAGTAGACAACTGTCCTTGCACACTCGTCTTTGTACACTAAAACGTTTCGAGTTGCCTTGCAAGCATGATTTGCTCTAAGTGCCATCTTGTCACTAATGTTGATGTCACCAGTGTGAGTTGGTGTGTGTTGTGATGATGTTTTAACACAAAGAAAGCATTAACAGCCCTTCTCTCTCATTTCCAGCTTAGGATCCCTGTAGAAAAAGTGCTCCTTTGTGGCCATCCTGCTGTGAATGAGTTTCTACCCCATCATCCTTTACAGTATACCCTCCTCACCCTCACCCAACCCCCATAATCCAACCCTCCACCTGCCTCCCTCGCTCTGTGGAAGATGCTGGGCATTGCTATCAGTCTGATGTCACTTTTTTTTTATTTATTTTTTTGCTGAATGTTGCTTGTCTGTTACATTGTTTGTAGAAGCAGTTGTTCAGCTTATCTTTTTATACTTGCATATATACAAAAATGCATTCAGTATGAGCTTTTTTTAAATAATTCTGTGATTCTTTGCATGATGAAGTGAGCTTTTTTTAATATTAACATACATGACTGCAGTTGTGATGGGTAAGAATGTACAGAGGCAAAAGGAAAACATGCATTCACTATTGGGACCTGAGTATGTATGTATGTATGTGGTCAAAGACCTACAGGCAGTGAGAGGATGGAGAAAATGTATTCTTCAGATTAAAGTGCAGCAATCATCTTAGTGATTCTCAGTCCCACTCCACTCCACAGCTGCTTGTTAATGGATGTTCTCGATACTTGTTAGTAATTAATCACTGAGTTGGGGGTTGGGCTAGTTTGTGATTAACTATAATTAAGTTATTCCTCATTCTTGACTAATTTGGTGACACCAGCAGAAAGAAATACAATAGAAGGTATCTTTTTCATGCAGCCAAACAAATTGTTTTAACGTTTACAGCAGGTGTTGAGCACAAACCGATTTCATGCTGAACACAGCATTTAGTCATTGCTCCTGCAATATTTAAAACTGATTTGATAAAGATAGTAAAATGACATGTCATCTTTTGTAGATGGTTTTTAATTACTTACTGTGATGATGAATACATTGAGCTTCTCATGACAGCTTCACAGTACAACCACCCCATGTTTCAATAATTCCAACACTTTTAAAGTGAAGAAGCAGCAGTAGGCTATTACAGATAGCTTAGCACAACACTGATTTATGTTAAGAGTAAAAAAAACAATACAAACAAAACAATACTGATATGAGAGGGAGCAGTAAACGGTGAAGCTGATATTACTCAGATAACATTACAAATGGTAATGCTGGATTATATGCACACCTCACGTCCGGTGAGTCTGGTGTGTGTAAAGGCATTTGAATCTAGGTTGACAATGGCAGACCCTGCTACCAATGTAGAAAACTACATTCAGAGAAGTAATTATCAAATGTAAATCCACTGAATGCTAATAGCTTAAAAAAACAACAACCATAAATATCAAAAATGAGGATTGGTTGTATGAAGATCTTATTGGTTCTAAGGGTTAATTGTCACTACAGCCATAGATCATGCTTTGGGCTTATAATAAACTGAAATAGATATCACAATAGAACATGGATTTAATCTCGTGTCCCTTTGCTGATGCTGTTTAACTTTGGCCTGATGCATGAATAGATGTGAGCCTAATCTCTGCCACTTTTGCCATACCTCATTCATTGTCGTGCGTTGTGTGCATACATGTATTAGTGCTCATATTTGCACCTTTTTTACACACAAATGTGATGTTTTTTAAGTATATAATGTTTAGTATAATTGTAACTTTTTAAAATTTTACTTATGAAGGCGCATGTCCGTTGTCCTGCAGGGACCAATGTTTGTATAAGTGTTATGCATAAAAAAAATAAAAAATATTATCTCAAAATTAAATAAAGGCCAATTTCTCACCAACTATTAAAACTGACCATAATCATTGTGTATGATAGACTGCTGTAAATTAGGTGATTAACATTTAATGTGTCGACAGGGAAACTGCTTTGAATTGAGTGATGAGGCATCTAGATGGTGGTTTGAAATTTGAAACATCACTGTGAATGAATGTTGATGCTAGTCCAGTAACTTTTACTTTGATGAGGTCCCCTTTGCTCACATCTGTATTTCTAGAGGACTGTGTATATCAGCTGTGGTTAACATCTCAAAGTCAAACATTCTTGTTGCCTCTTGGTCTCATCAATTTATAATCTTCTGGTATGTTCATTTTAGTTCTGTACCTCTTTTTATCCTTGTTTTCGAAGTTTAAAGTTGCTTTTCTCATGAAAGAGAAAACCAACTTGGACTAAAGGCATCACTGCATAAAACCACTCAAAATACATCAAGATGAGCCCCCTCCTTCTAGCCCTCAGCTCACTGGTCTGTGTGGTTTCATTTTCCTTTGCAGTAATCCCTGGCTCTGCACTGAGTAGGTCCTCAACCCTCAAGCTTTGCTAAGAGACCAGCCTATGTGGGTACTGAGTACCTCAGTTGTGACCAGTGGCTCTGTGGACCCCATCTGTCAGGGTTTCTTAAATATTACCTGCTCTGCAATAATATGGAAATGTGTATGTGTGTCACTGCTGCTCTGATCTCACCTTATGTAATTTAATTCTTGTTTTATTGCTGCTGCTTGTGTGTGTACTGTTTTTGCTGTGACTAACACCTTCTCTACTTCAGTTGTGATGGAGAGTATAGACACTCACTTGTTCATTGTCATATTTTGATAGTACATTTACATTTAGCTCACTTAAATGGATGACAGACAATTATGTAAAATTAAAATATCCTATGAGATTTTAAAAACCAGCACTGGGCACATTGTCCACTCAATATTTATGCTTAATGGATTTTCTGAATGATTGCAACTGCAAGGATTTTGCCATCTAAATCTGTTTTCTCTCTGGTATCAGATGCACTTCTGATTCTTATCTTGGAACAGTTTCTGCTTTTCCAACTCTAATTGCTGGCTTTCTTTCTCTTTGTCTCTTTAGCTTCTTTTAATCTGTCTTGACCACCTGAAGAGGGGATTTCAGCTTCAGCAAGAACTAAGCAACCTTTACCTCTTCCTGTCTTACTCGCTGTGCTCAACTTTTTTATTCTCCCCATTGCATCTTATTTTGTTGACTATGGCCTTATGTGGACTCGCATGGTATTTCTGAGCACCAAATGAAGCTCTAAACCCAGGCAGGGTGGGAACCGGGCACAGTTTAAATCTGCTACTATGTCTTAATGTATATAAAGAGACTCTTTTAGTTTGTAGAAGTCATCAGTGGGAGTTGCTACATAGGTGAAACCATTATTTGATCTTTACTTTAAACAAAATTGCAGTGCCCTGCACTACGCGTTCATCCTTTCAACAGGATTATGAATACGAAGTGCACATTAGAATGAAATGCTACTGAAGCATCAAAGCTGCTGCTTAAACACAAACTTAAAATTCACTGTGATAATGTGTAATCAAGTACAGAATCAGAGCAGACGTTTTCTTGAATCTAGTTCACTTAGAAATGAACGTCTCCTGCCTCCAGGTCTTCTGAGCATCAATATTACAGTGATTTAAATTAGAGGTCATAATCATGCCTAAACCAAAGCAATATCTACATTTAGCACTTCATTTGATGGTGCCCATGTTTACATGTCACTGTTAAATACCATGGAGCTCACATGCCCTGGCCTTTTATTACACATTGTACTTTAATATTCACCAGCCTATTCTATATTTTGCATGCATCATTTTATTAAATTACAGCTGTGAACCTTGACCCGTTGACCTGCTTGTTTTTTATAACTAATATTAATAGCTAAATTTTTCAATCTATTTCAACTTCATTGCTGTTTTTATTTTTTTCCAAAATGGTGCATATTTATAATGTATATTTGCTCTTTCTCATGATTCCAGCTCCCATTTTGCCAAATATTAGTATTGATGGAGTTGAATTGAATCCCAGATAGGAGTATTAGAAATACTCATGCAATTATATAATTTATAAGGATATATTTTGTGTATTGAAGTGGAGACTTGTTTATTACTTATGATCTCTGGATGTGACTCTGTCAAGTAACATTTTGGTGTCAGAAAATGCCATACATTTTTCTAGTATCAGTCATTACCTCTTTTAGTTAAAAATTACCCACAATACAAATTCAGTATCTTACTTTAGTTTAATTCCATTGATGTACATTTTCAATAAAACAAAAAACTGACACTTTAAGCTTTTGTCTTTTATTCAGTGTTGCAAGTTCATCCCTCTACCTCTACCACCTTTTCATATGTAAAACATTTGAAACCCTCTACCATTATGGGAAATGAAAATAAAAACATTATAGGAAAGGCAGACATGAATGTGCAATGATGCCAGTGATAGGATGGCTACACTACTGTCAGCTAAGGTAAAAAAAAAAAGCTACATAACCTTCAAATAAAGTATAATTAGCTTCTGTGGCAGCAATACGCCATACCTTTACTTAATAGTATAACAGTGCACTGTTCTTATATAATGGTTACACTCAGTGAAACCCTTCAGTGGACCTGAGATTCACATACTGTATCTCAACTCTTAATGCATAAAATGTTCAGTATTGCTGCAGTAAGATGTTTGCTTCTATATACGTATATGTATATTATACTGACAGCAGGTCACTGTGATTTATAGACATAATGTACATATATTAAGCATGAATGTATTATGAATGCTAAAGACTGTGACTAAATTCACCGGCAGCAAAGCATTTTGGGTCAGTGCGGTGACAGCCGCCATGATTTTACTGTAGCGGACCAGAAAATGGATGCTTGCTGCTATATTTGAATGGGTATCTGTGTACACTAGGAGGTTTTTCACAGCACTTTCAACTACCCATCTTGGAGAAACCCCTTAAAGGACACATACTTTCATGTCGGTTTCCTGTAAGGACGAGCTGACTCTAAACTTGTATGAGCAGGCAGTCGCTCTAAGTACAGCCAGGTTAGCTAGAGGCTAGCTGGCTAATGCTAGCAGTAACCTGTGGGTTGCCAACATTAGCTAGCTAAAAAGGCTAGCACGATAATAATAGCCGACTGATCTTTAAAATAAATACACTGTCTCTTGCTCAGCTGAAGGACAGACGTTGAAGTCGGACCAAAGGCTACACCTAAAGGTAAGAAAATGACATCACTAAGTAACTTTAGTCGCATGTGCCGATGTTGTTAAATATTATGTTTATTTTGCTAAACGTGTTTGCTTGTGTGCCATGTCGCCCTAGTGCTTCACCCGGTCGAGACTTTATATTGGTACGAAATTCAGCTGTTTTTCCAGCCTGCAGCGTCTTATGTAGTGTAATAATGTTTTGTCCAATCACATAATGACTATATTTCAGTCACTGCAAGCTGCTGGCGGGTGGTGTTGCTTGGTATTAACTCATTATGTCCAAATGTTTTTATGCTTGTATATCTCATACATCCACTCAATGACTGTGATATCTTTTGGCCACAGTTACAGGGATGGCCTGGATTTGATTTGGACGGTGCTGGTGATGGCAGAAGGGACTGACACTGGCGAAATGCACTCCTTTGACCCAAATCCTTGTCCTGAAGCAAAAAAGAGACCTACTTCTTGTGATGGCAGTGAGTATTGATCTGCTTTGTGTAGGCTTTGATTGTGGGCTTCTTGAAAGGAAAAGTACAGTTTAAGTTACCCAGTTTCAAACATTTCTATAACTAGTCTTAGACAAATGTAGTGTTCAGTATTTGAAAAGCCACACACTGATTTTAGGGCAGTTAAAATATACTACACATGAAGGTTTGCCTGGCACATAAGCAGTATCAGCAATTACAAGTCAGTTAGCAACAAAATTCCATCTTTCACCACTGTAACCAGTAAAAGGTATTATTGTATAGCACCTTTTGTACATATTACTGCAATTAAAAATTGTTTAAAGATGACTGACAAGCTGATAAGTAAATGGTACAACAGGATGAGACAAACGCACACAAGATATAAAAATGATGAAAAAAGTAATAATAAACCCAATAAAAGGATTTAAATAATAATACTCAATTGTTAAACAGAAAGATGTAAAAGAATGACAGATAAAATCCATAGTAGTCATTAGATCATTTTATTTAGTTACAATGGGGAAAAAATGATTAAGTAAAATGAGTCATGACCATAAATAATGATAAGGTTTAAGTATTACATTTTGTTATTGTCAACGTATTCTATGAAAAAACAAAACCACGAATGTGTGTCTGTTTCTTCAAAACTCCAGCCTAACTGTGGCTTTCAGGCCAAGTGTTCTGCCCTTTATGTCAAAAGACCTAGTTTGACTCGACAGACAGATAACGTCTCCCACAGACCACAGACAACCAATGGACTTTGACGCTTTACTGCTGGCCATGGAATGACGTAAAACTGTAGAAACACAAATAACATAATAAATGCACAGCATCTACTGGCACATTTACATGTGCATACAAAGGCATGTACAAACAGCGTCTGCAATAACGTATAACTGCTTAACAATGTGTCTTAACTTCTCCCGTTGATAATCCTAGAACGTAATGATAAATGAGTATGTTTTCAACTTAAACATTGCCTTTACTTAAACTTAACCGTTTTCAATAGCGTTTACATACCGAAAGTGCCTTCAAAACAACTTAAATCGAGGAGAAGCGATCATCCTGTCTAAATACAGATAAGCTGTATGTAGAATGTGGCTCACGTTAATGATGTCATCGCTAAGAGACACAGAAGCTGCAATTACAGTCTTAGGACAGAGATTCATTAATAACTTGTCATATGCAATGATCCTCTGATGATTGACTAATTAATTGACTGATTATTTTTAATAAAGCAGCTACTGTTTGTAGAGAACAGCACATTCCCTGTCTGGCATTCAAGGAATGTCAAACTTCCCTGAGATGGTCCTTAGAGCTGTTTAGCGTCGTCCTGAAGAAGGAGGACTATCTCATTGACAGGTCTCAAGAACAGCTTCGGTCCGTCCTTTCCTAGGATACGAACTTGAACCTTACGAACTTGTCCATCTTGACTGGGATAGGTTTCCGTTATGATCCCTAGAGGCCACTCGTTGCGTTTTGACCGGGAGTCCTTGAGAAGAACAATGCAGCCTTGGGTGATGTTCGATTGCTGCTGTTGCCATTTTCGTTGTGGTTGTAGAGTTGAAAGGTACTCCTTTCGCCATTGGCTCCAAAAGGAGTCTAGTCTTTGGGGTGAGCAGAGTGGCAGGCATCAGGATGAAGGGGTTGGCTGGGTCAGTGGACACGGGAATGAGCGGTCTGCTGTTCATGATGGCCGACACTTCCGCCATGAAGGTAGAGAGTATCTCGTGCGTGAGCTTGTGCGAAGTCATCTGAAGAAGCATCGACTCTAGAATCCTGCGAGCGATGCCGATCATCCTTTCCCATATGCCGCCCATGTGTGATGCGTGAGGAGGGTTGAACACCCACGTACAACCATGGTCCGCCAGAAACTGCTTCACCACCTTTTCGGCCAGGTTGGAGGGAATTTGCAGGTCTTTGCAAGCTCCAATGAAATTGGTGCCTCTATCGGAGCGGATGAGCTTCACTGGACCACGGACAGCTACGAATCTCCTTAAGGCGTTAATGAAGCTGGAGGTGTCCAAAGACTCGATCACCTCGATATGAACGGCTCTGATGCTTAAACACGTGAACAGTACCGCCCATCTCTTGTTCTCTGCATAGCCGCCTCTTGTCCTACGAGCTGATACGGACCACGGGCCAAACACGTCCAAACCCACATGTGTGAAGGGAGGCTGAGTACTAAGCCTTTCATGGGGCAGATCTGCCATCTTTTGCGTTTCTCCTTCTCTCCTCTCCTCCACACTTATGTCTGCATTGATCAGGCGACCTCCTATTCTCATCAGACCGTTGCGGTCTAGGAAGGGGTCCAATTCTTTCAACGGGCTGGATCTGGGCAGTGGTTTACCCTGTTTGAGATGATGTATGTCTTCTCCATAGCTTTCCTTTTGTACCGCATGTATAATGACTTGGGACCCCCTAAGTATGGTATCAGGTCCTAGAGGAAGCTTACAATGATGCCATCCCCGGCATGCTTGAGGAATGTCTTTCCGACTCTACTTAAAGGACCGTGCAATGTGGATCAGTCGTCTGACTGCCTTAACCAGACAGTCCCAGTCTGAAAAGCATGCGAAGCGTGGAGTGGTGATCGTACGCAGCACTGTCACCTGTGGTTGAATTCCCGGGTCTTTATCCGGGTCGATGAGTTTGAAGGGTTTACTTGGGAAAGTTCCAGTTTTTGGCTGGTATAAGAATGCGGGTCCCTTAAACCAGAGAGTGTTCTGTAATTTGTCAGGCTCTATGGGTCGTGTAGCAACGTCTGCCAGATTGTGTTCTGATCTTACATAATGCCATTGCTCTGGATTGGTGTCTTTCCGGATCCTCTGGACGCGGTTACTCACATAGACATGGAATCGGCGCCGCTCGTTGCTGATATAACCAAGAACCACTCGACTGTCTGTGTAAAGGCTAGTCTGGTCGAATGTGAATGCCATCTCTGCGGTGATAGTGGTCATCCTGTTTACGGCCAGAACGGCCACACAAAGACCCCGGGGGGGGATGGGGGGGCC
>NW_018127882.1:4384793-4415311 GCF_001952655.1 Monopterus albus | reverse complement strand
CAGCTGTTTGTTCTCAGGTAGGGGGGTATCCCAGTCGACCGCACCCTCTGATAGATCTCTGAGTAGTGCTTTACCTTGAACGGTGACGGGAGCCACAAATCCCAAGGGGTCATACAAACTGTTTATTACTGACAAAAGCCCCCGCTTGGTGTAAGGCCTCTCTTCCTTTGGGACGTGAAAGTTAAAGCAGTCTGTATCCAAGTTCCAAAGCAGGCCAAGGCTGCGTTGTACAGGGAGTGAGTTGGCGCCCGGCCCTAGCTCTTTCAATGAACTGGCGTAATCCTCAGATGGGAAGGCTTGCATTACTTCTTTACTGTTTGAGGCTAATTTGTGCAACTTCAAGTTGGACCCTGCAAGCATGTTTTGTGTTCTTTTGAGTAGATCTATTGCCATGTCCGGTGAGGGCAACGATTTCAATCCGTCGTCCATGTAGAAGTCTTGTTCCACAAACCGTCGGGCGTCTAGGCCAGAAACCTGTTCCCCTTCTTGAGCCGCTCAACGTAGGCAGTAGATGGCGACTGCTGGAGAGGGACTGTTCCCGAACACATGGACCTTCATGCAGTATTCTGCGACCTCATTCTCTGGGTTGTTTTCATGAAACCATAGAAACCTCAAATGGTTTCTGTCTGCAGGTCGAACTTTGAAGCAGTAAAACATCTGTTGTATGTCCACCGTGAAGGCAACGGGCTCTTTGCGAAAACGTATGAGGATTCCAAGAAGGCTGTTGTTAAGGTCAGGGCCCTTTAGAAGAACCTTGTTTAGAGAAGTACCTTTGTACTGAGCACTTGAGTCAAATACCACCCTGATCTGTGATGGTTTTTTTGGGTGATAGACGGCGAAGGACGGCAGGTACCAACACTGCTCCTTGGGGTTGAGCCGAGGGGCTATCTCAGCGTGGCCATTCTGAAACAATTTTTCCATGAAGGCTATAAAGTCCTTTTCCATGTCTGGCCGTTTCTTGAACGAACGTCTGAGCGTGTTGAGGCGCTCTACGGCCTGAGGTCGATTGTTTGGAAGATGTTGTCTTGGTTGAACAAATGGAAGTGGGGCAACCCATGAGTTTTCTTGGTCCTTGTACACTTCCCTATCCATAATTTGCAAGAACTGTTTGTCCTCGACAGACATTGCAATATTTTCATCCTCCTTTGTTTCCCGAAACACATCCAATCCTATTGCTCTTCGGTTCTCTTCCTCAGTAAGAGTTTTAACGTGAGATGTGGGTGTAGGTCTAACCTTTACTGTGTAACTGTTGGAGCATGGATGGAAGTATGTAAGCCAACCATTCTCCAGAACGTTGGTTCGGTAAGCCTGCACAAGAGCAGGTTTATGGGCTTTGCCAAGACACATGTCACCGATAATTACCCAACCTAAATCCAGTTTTTGGGCGAAGGGAGCGTGTAGTTGTCCGTTCACTTGACTATGCGCCTTGTGAACCCTAATTATGTCTCTGCCTAACAGAAGAAGAATGGGAATGTGAGGCATGGGCTCTGGGATGTGCTTCGCCCGATGCTTTAAGTGTTCATGTTGGCGAACCACCTCAGGACAGGGTATTTCCGAGCGGTTATCTGGAATTTCATTGCATTCAAGGAGCGTTGGCAGGGGTAGGGTTATGATTCCATCAAACGATTCCACCTGAAAGCCACGTGCTAATCTGCCTTCTTTTTCAACTGTTCCCACACATGTCTTTAGGGTGTAAGCGACATTATCCTCCGTAATGTCGAACACATCAAAGAATTCTGTTCTCGCTAGTGACCTGTTACTTTGGTCGTCCAGGACCACATACATTTTGACCGCCTTTTCTGAATGGCCTTCGGGGAACACCTTTACGAGACATAGCTTAGAGCAGGAACGTGGAAGCTTGCTGTCTCCGCATAACTTCGCACAGGCGAAAGGACTTCGGGTTCTGCTGATGTGTCTTTACTCTCATTGAGATCCGCGGTTGCAGAGGATCTTAACTCTTTTGCCCATGGTGCAGGGCCTGGGTGTAGTACCGACATGTGCTTGTTGTTACCACATTCCGAGCACTTAATCTCTTGATTGCAATTCTTGGCCATGTGTGATACAGAACTACAACATTTGAAACATATGCCGTGTTGCCTGAGTAACGCTTTTCTCTCTCCCATAGGCTTCATTCTGAGTCCCCTGCATGCAGCTAGAGGGTGAGGATTGTCATGTACGATGCACTGCTAAACCGGATTCTTGGATCCACTAGGAACCACTGACCTTTCCGTGAAAACCTGAGTCTTGTGAGTGGCAATGGTTCTATGAGGTAGAGGTTTGTTTGCTCCACGTGACTCCAGCTCGGGTCGTTGCGCATTTTAGCTTGCTGGCATACAAAGTCTACCAAGAAGTGGAATGGAGGAAAAGATACCTTATAATCTTCTTTAAACCTAGATCCAGCTGAGAGCCACTTTTCTTGTAGGCCGAATGGCAGCTTTTGTACTATGGGGTTTACACCTCGTGGTGTGTCTAGGTACGTGAGACCCATCATGTCACCATCTTGTTTGGCTGCTTGGATCTCCATGAGCAGATCCCCCAATTCGCGCAGTCTGTAATTGTCTCTGTTAGATATTTTTTGAAAGTTTTCTAGTTTCTTGAACAGAGCACTCTCCACCATTTCTGGCGCCCCGTATGTCTCGTAGAGCCTGTCCCATATCAGGCGGAGCCCCTTTTGCGGGTGATTTATGTTCACAGCCCTAATGCGTTTAGCATGTTCTGATGACTCGCGCCCTAGCCATCTTACTAGCAGGTCTACTTCTTCGCTAGGTGACAGGTTCAGATCTTGGGTGGAGTTTATAAAGGAAGCTCTCCATGCTCTGAAAGTCTCTGGACAATCATCAAACTGCATAAGACCCGTAGACACCACTTCCCGTCTCGCCATGAGCTTGACCACGTCTGATATTTGGTTATTTCCCTTCAACTCATTTTGATGAGGCCCAGCTTGGGGGGAATGTGTGTCTTTAGTTGGGTGGGTGTATGATGCAATTACGTACTGGGGGACAGTGGGGCGTGGCTTGCTCTGCACATTGACCGACTGTAACTTCGGCGTTATAACCCAGAAGTTGCTCTGCTCTCCCTGTTGTACATACGATTCTGTTTTCTGTCTTTGCAGAACACTCTTAACACTTGCGTCTTCTCTATCCTTGTACGGCCCATACAGTACTGGCATTTGGGAATCAACAGGATTGTCAGTTTGGTCTCTTAGATACACTTGTGTGCGTTCCGCCGTAGGGCTTCTGCCTTTGCTTCTATAGCTGCGGCTCTTTTCTCTAGCTGTAGAGTCTCCAGTGATGCTTGGAGGTGTGCTTGCTGTACCTTTATCTCGCTTTCCTTCCTTGCAAATGCTATTTCTGCTTTAGCTGCTTCTGCCTCTGCTCTAGCCATAGCTGCCGCTGTATTCACCGCTGAAGACCCACGTGAATATCGTGATGAGCAGGAGCTTCTAGAACCCTGTCTACGTGACCCCGATTTTTGGCTTGATTCTGTCATTGTAGAAGAAAACCCTTTACTCACTGGCTTGCTACCCGCCGTAAAGCGTGCAGACTGGAAGTTGTACGTTGAATTGTCTTCGTGTTACTGTTCTGCCCTTTATGTCAAAAGACCTAGTTTGACTCGACAGACAGATAACGTCTCCCACAGACCACAGACAACCAATGGACTTTGACGCTTTACTGCTAGCCATGGAATGACGTAAAACTGTAGAAACACAAATAACATAATAAATGCACAGCATCTACTGGCACATTTACATGTGCATACAAAGGCTCTTAGCATGTACAAACAGTGTCTGCAATAACGTATAACTGCACATGTGCATACAAAGGCTCTTAGCATGTACAAACAGCATCTGGAATAACGTATAACTGCTTAACAATGTGTTTTAACTTCTCCCGTTGATAATCCTAGAACGTAATGATAAATGAGTATGTTTTCAACTTAAACATTGCCTTTACTTAAACTTATACGTTTTCAATAGCTTTTACATACCGAAAGTACCTTCAAAAAAACTTAAATCGAGGAGAAGCGATCATCCTGTCTAAATACAGATAAGCTGTATGTAGAATGTGGCTCACATTAATGATGTCATCGCTAAGAGACACAGAAGCTGCAATTACAGTCTTAGGACAGAAGGTGTCAGACTTATCCTCCGGGTCAGCTACTGTTTGTAGAGAACAGCGCACCAAGTCCATTAATTTCTTCTGAAGATGTAAATCTTGAAAAATGTGCCACAAATATAAACTTTAATTTGTTTAAAATAGGTAAGTTATGTCCTCAACAGGTTGGGCAATGCAGTTTTTAGCAAATGCTACTTTAAGAAGATTAAATTATATATTGGGGAGTTTTTTTAGCTGCAGGCTTGGTGCTGTGCTGTACTGTACTGCAGGAAGATGTCTGTGAGGCTGACACAAAATATGCCCATATTCACCATAATGTTTGGAAGTGCAACCTTGTGGCTTATTCATGTGTTTCTGGCAGTTTTTGGACAACAGTGGAGGTTTGTATCACAGATGAATAACATATTTCAGGCTTTGGCTTCACAATTCGTTGTTAGTTTCAACAGGATAATTGGCAATAAGAAAAATACAGACTATCATCAGACTTGCTCTTCATAGGTTCAGACCTGCATGGCTTGATGGTTAATCATAATATTGTTGTGTCCATCTGAGATGAGTGTTGATTCATCTGCAAGTGCCATAAGTAAAATCAAACATTCTTTGGGTTTTTTTAAAGTATTTACTGTATCATTTTATTTCAGGAGGTGAGCCCATGAGGAAAATGCCTATGCCAAAATTTGGTTCCAGACCTCGATTTGAGCCTGTACACTTTGTCAGTGGTGGAAGCAGTGGAGGAGCTGGTGCTGATGAGAAAGAGAATGATAAGGAGCGCAGGAGGAGTGAGTCATACAGTGTGAGACAGTGGGACTCTGAACAGTCTTCTTACAGCAGCAGAGCACAGGGCTTCTCCTTCCTGAGGCCTGCACCCTATAGTTCTGACTTTTGGGGTTCCCATAGAGATCGAGACCGTGATGGAGAGATTTCTTCAGGCAGTACAAGTATCTTAGGTTATGGAGGACATGGATCTATTTCAAACTTCATGACAAAAACAGAGCAGGACTACACAGCCAAGTATGAAGCCCACACCTCTCGAAATTCAGACTTCTATACTCAGATCCACAGGTACAATGGATATGGGGGAGGAAGCAGATCAGGAGGCTGGGATTCAGGACATCGGGGTTTGGGGTACAGTCATCAGGACCGGACTTCATCAAGTAGGCCATTTAGCAGAGTCTACAACAGCCCAGGCAGAAACAGTCCTACCACATCTCAGTCGGGCTCTTCGTCGCATCCTCTTCCTATATTGCCATCAGCATTGGATGAGAAGCAAAGGCTGATTGCCAGTGTAGCATCTGCATTGGCTGTTGCTTTTAGGGACCCTATGTTCATGACTGGAAGTGACTCGCCAAACTATAATTTCATGTTGAGCCGCAGCATTCAAGCCTGCAAGACCAACCCTGAGTATATTTATGTCAACCTGAAGGATATTCCTCAGGCTGACCTGCCGAAGAACAGGAAAGTACCAACAGATGGTTATGCCTGTGAACTGAGATGTCAGGGTGTGTATCTTGCCACTGGATACTCCGGCAGTAAAAATGGAGCGAGGGACAGAGCCTCTGAGCAGGCTGTAAAACTTTTCCTGAAACCAGTTGAGGTGCGTGTTGTGCAACGCAAACACAAACACTCAATAGTCAATGACATGGTTGTTTGCCAAATGCACAGCTCAACCCCAGCCTTTTTACCTGCACTTCGTAACCCAGAGGATAAACCAACACCCAGCTCTAAGGGCCAGTATGAGCCTGACAAGCGAAAGCACTGGACAGAATTTGTGGTTGTGGACAATGCTCATGATGCCATCTGCATACTCAATAATTCTGCGGCTTTTAACCGTATGAAGATAGACTATAAATTTGACCTTCTCCCTAATAACAATACTTGGCTGTGCAGTGTTTATCTGCAGGATGAGCTGGTGGCACAGGCAACAGGCAGTAAAAAGAGCTCAAAGCATGCAGCGGCTGAAGCAGCAGTGAGGAAACTTCGCACGAACCAGGCACAACGACAACATCAGCAACAACAGCAGCTAAAGCAAGAACAACAATCGGAATACATTAGAGGAAATAATCGATTGGATTCTGGTGGACGTTTTGGGCAACAGGGTGTCAAAAAGAAGCATCTAAGTGAGCTGGTTATCCTGGAAAACTCAGACAATGCCATTTGCATAATTAATGACACAGCTCAGTTTAATAAAGTGACTGCTGATTACAAGTTCACTGTTCTGCCTGATCATCGGTGGAAGTGTGAGGTGTACTTGGAAGGACAGTATGTAGCAGCCGGAATCGGGCCCAAGAAATCAGTGAAGCACATTGCTGCAGAGGAGGCTCTGGCCACCTTGAGACAGACGCAGGCTGTGGTCAAATCCAACCTAAGGAAGGAGGGTCACAGTGACGCCATATCCCGATCCCAGATCCTGGCTCGCTCTGGGGAGGAGGCCACAAAACAGGAAATAAAAGAAGATAACATAGGAAATCAGCTGCTCCGCAAGATGGGCTGGAAGGGTGGTGGTCTGGGTAGAGATGGTGAAGGTATCGCAGAACCAATCAGAGTGAAGGAGCAGTTCTCCAGAGAAGGGCTAGGTATGGACACAGACAAAACCGGAAACCAGCTCAGCAAGCGTGATATCGAGGACATCATCCGTAACTACGCCACCTCAGATCGTCAGGATGATCTTCGCTTCTCCACTGAACTCACCAATGATGAACGCAAACAGATCCACCAGATATCGCAGAAATATGGCCTACGAAGCAAGTCGTACGGTCAGGGACGGCAGCGGTTCCTTGTTGTTAGTCGCAAAGTGCACAAAGACCAGCTCATTGGGCAGCTTTTACAGGAAGGACAGGTGGGACGATATGAGCTTGTGAAACCTCAGGCCTCTCACTAATTTGCATGCAAAGCAAAATGGATGAAAAAGACAAAAATTAGCACTGACTTGGACTTCAGAGCAAATCACACTCAAGTGTAACTACTGTTTGTATACTTGTGTGTGACAAATGTTAATAAATGAGAATCTTTCAGGTATCACCTGTGGTTTCTGCATTCCTTGGCCATGAAACATACTTTAGCTTTAGCAGGGGATTTAGAAGTAATTTAATTTTTCTTCTGCCATTCCACGTTCTATATTTGTTTCACTTTTGCACAAGCTTGTGTTCAGTGCTTTTTGTGTATTGTGTCTTTATGATGCTCCAGTTATTTCCTAAAATTAAAAAAAAATGACCTTACAAGGCTTTTGTCACCAAAATCTGTTTTTTGTTTTGTGGCTGTTTAAGGAACCTGGCAGAATATGCAGCTTTTCACCGCTTGTTTGTGAGCATTGTAGACAGTCAACTCACGAAAGACTAGGAATAAACAGGCATTAACATCAGACTAGTTAGGCGCTCATTCCAGTTTTACTGTAGTGATACATCTCTGTTCAGCACTACCTGTAGTGTTGCTTGCTCTTTCACCATGTGGAGATCATTCTACAAGTATGTGATCAGAAAACCTTCACATGTACGCTGTAGGCTGTGATCCTTGTTATGTGTCTGATGTGTTGGTTTGTGAGTACAGTTGTCTGCTTGTGTTCACAGCTGTAATAACTGAATAAATTAAACCTGAGTAAAATTGTGTATTTTAGTATTGCAAGTGAAGAGGCAAAGACAACTGATGTATATTTTATTTACAAGAAAATGTACAGTTTGTTACATGGGTTACCAATGCAAAGTTTTATAATCTGACAATAGTCATAATCCTGTTTAAATAGTATAATCAGCTCATTATGACAGCTGAGATTGTAAAATAGCATAGAAATGTTCTCAAACAGCCTTTAAATTATGAAACTGTGCCCATGAAAAGGGTATCAGGTGTGATATGTCACATAGAAGAGGGATAGATGTGTTTACTTTTCATTGTGTTCACTTTCATTTTTAAAATCAAAAGGCATGACTTTACAAGTACAGTTGAGAGAAAGGCATCTGTTGAGTTGACACCATGAAGGACAGATGGATGTCCATACCAGGTTAATTTTTATCCCACTGAAACACTTTTAAAAAGGCAGAAATAAAACCAAAAGAAGTAAGCCCACTGAAACAAGAGAAGCACCCATTGAACAGCTTTGTTTCTCTGTAAATAGGAACTGTTGGGATCTACACAGCAAACCACACAACAAGCGCATCTAATTGTGTGTCATCCAACCAGTTTACTCAACAGTAGAGAAGTGACAATTGAAAGACTGGCAATTGCATAAAAAAAAAAAAAAAGACTCGGGGCATGTAGCAAGTAACCCAAATATAACAAGGTACATTAACTTTTAACAAACACGCTATTGCCCAACAATCGCATTTGGCAGAAATGAATGTCACAACACAAGAGCATACACACTTGGCAACAGTTATGGGACAAATATACTGAGGAGGATTTTAAGATGTCATTTTTCTGTGAGATCGATTTTTTTTTGCTTTTTTTTTTTTTTTTTTTTGATAGGTGGTTTCTTGATTCTGGGCTGGACACTGTTCATACTTGAATGTTAACAGGGGTCAACAGTCACGCCAACTCTGTTCAACAATAGCAGAAACCCTCTTCTCATACTCCCGCTTGTTTTCCTGGTAAAGCTGTGCTGCTTGGCTGTTGGCTGGACTGTTTGGGTTTGGCTCATCCAGTAAAGACTTAAAAATACAACAGTGTCAGTGGATTAGGTTTCTATTAAATGTTTATGAGGCAATAATCATTTCAAAATTAGACATTTATTTACAAAGGCTCTGTGGATATTATTTCTCTTGGTGACTACAAAACTCACTAATTTAGGTTTTCTTAATTTACATGCATTTGCACATTGTGTCTTTCAGAATAAAAGGAGTGTTAAACTACCTGTATTGAGGTTAAGATTGATGAGACATCATAGGTTGGACTCCAACGATTCTGAAGTATATCTAAGCATATGCTGCCATCTGCATACACTGCCAAAGAGCACAGAGAATATAAGGATGATACAGAAAACCAAAGTCAGTTTTCCTCAGATACATAAAGAATAAATGCAGCAGCTTTTGTATGCTGTAATTGAAATTGTTTGAGTAATTATCCACCACATACTGTCAGGTGCATACCATTTGGATGAAACATTTTGGAGACAAATCGCACTGTTGGAGGTTTATTTGGATATTCCTCTGTGAATTCAATGGTAAGTTTGAAGGTTCCTGAAAGTAAGAAGTAAAAGAGTCACTCAAAAGCAAGACTCTGTCATTTTTGGAACTCAGCTTCCAACTTGATGAGAAACAGACTCATATAATAACATGATGCTTGTAAAAGAAAAGCAACTAAAAACTAAAAGGTCCAGTACAATAAGTTACTAGATTGGAAAAAACACTAAATGGCCTCCATCCTATCGGTATAGGAGACCCGAGTAGTAGCTGTATTTTGCTAGAAAAACAAACTTTCACCTGACAAACTTTCAAGGAACCATTGAAGAGCTTCTCATAAACACACCATTAAATATAATCTAGCTTCCAAAACCGAATGCTTCGAGTCATCGTTACTATTTAATGTCGCAGAGTTGGAAAGCTAAATTATTTGGATATAAACTGCTTTACATGGGACTTACCATCTTCAAAAGGTGTTCCCTCTGGTCTAAAAGACAGACAACAATCAGGTTATAAATCAACTTGCAAAAGGCTCTTAGTAAATTTTCATAATCACTAAAAACAGTCACAAAACCAGCACACAAACTACAGCTCTACCTATTGCTTTATGTCTAAAAACAAGCTGTGAATACTTCTACAAATTACATACCATACAGAACAGTTTCTAACCCTACTGTAATATTTTTAACTAATCAACTTACCCAAAAATGACAGCATTCCATACCATGATATTGTTTTCTGAGGGGGCCCCACTAACTCCTGCTGGAGGATCCTCTTGTAGTCTAACAGATATAGTAAAAGACAGCACAGTGGCATCACAAAACACAGGGGATTTTAGAGAGAGCATTTTGCTTACATAGAAAAGTCAGAAATATCACTACAAGACATACTGTACTGTGCTGTGCTCAATAATTTCAAACAGTATATAACAATTCAGTGTAATACAACTAAATAAACCATTAAAGTAAAAAAAAAAAGATAATCAGCCAATTTTTAAAAAATGACATTAGGTCACAGGTCTGTGGAATTTTCAGTCTGTGCTAAAATCACAGAAAAACCCTTTATAACAATAACAAACTTAACTCTTTATAAACTAGCCTGCCATAGGCAGAGAAAATAATTATAGTAATTCAAAGCTTTTAAAGAATTTTCAAGACCTGCAGATTGGCTTTACAAAAACTATAATACTAAATATTAATTT
Source organism: Monopterus albus (assembly GCF_001952655.1). NCBI lineage: Eukaryota > Metazoa > Chordata > Actinopteri > Synbranchiformes > Synbranchidae > Monopterus > Monopterus albus. The sequence goes on along the minus strand of NW_018127882.1, from coordinate 4,404,887 downwards.
GGATTGTTTTTGTAAAATGGCATCAGTAACACTAAAGTGGTAAAATACTTCATATTACCTACAGCAGAATGTCCTGTTCTGCTTTTATCTGCTGGGTCATTACAACCACATCCCTAATGAATGTTTATCAAAGTTTAGTCCATTAATTACAACGTCAAAAAAAGATTGCAATGGCTGAGTTTGACAGGGGGCCGACAAGGATTAGGTGTTGGACTCTGCAATGTACCGTAGATCAGGGATAAGAAACCATGTGCTATACCGTACCTAACTGTGCTGAGTGTCCGCGCGTTTTTAGTGACTGCATGGCAAATGGTTGCTTATCCTAAAGCTTAGGACTGGGACAGAAGCTCACTTGATCAGTGTATATACACCAAACGCTTCGTCTGTGAAGGGCCAACCTGGCCATTGACTTGAGCTGTATTCCCAATTATTACTTACACACACAACCCACAGAAAATTATACAGGAATAAGGACATGACCCGTTTCATAGAGTGCCCGAAGATAAGTGATTATGCTATGTACAATAAAAATCACAGAAAAACGAGATATACATCTATCAAAGCAGTGATCTTAAAGAGACAATTCATACTCCTGGCTGCCTTGCTAACGCTGGTGTCACAGTAACGTTAAGAATGATCGATACCTGTCAATATCTTAGTAGTCAGTATCTTCTTAATAATACATTGAACTAGATGTAGGCGCCCGCACCAAACAGAACACGAGTCCTTCTACAAGACTACATCTATTAATTTGTATTATTATTTGATGGTTGGGTAGATTAGGATGCCGTCTAGCTAACGCTAACAAGCTAGCCCTAGGTTGCTAACGTTAGCTATAGCTACTTCTCTGGTGTTTTCTTTTCGCTTACCGTTTAAAATCTCTCATTAAACGTCGTCTTGCTGGAGTTGACATCCTGTTTACATAGAAACCCAAATCCTTCGCATAAATGTAAGTATCTCAAGTGGGAAGGAATGTATGTTTTAAACCGGTTTATTATTTCAAGCCCTTAGCTGGTTAGCCAACCGATTGCTAGTTTATCAAATACTTGGCTGCCTGCGCTAGCCTAAGGGCGCTACCATTTACACTAAAAAGAAGACATTGGCATCCATTGAGTCTTAATTTTTGAGCTGTGTAGCCACGAAAACACAAACAATAATACTAAACGTGGTGTTGTTGAATATACAAATGTAAGCCAGTATTAGCGATAATATTTTTTATGAAGCAGAGAAAACCATATCTCTACAGTTGGACCATTCCAACAAAAATTACGTCATACGTTTAACTGCCATATTTAGTTTCAGAGGTTTTATACTTCCTTTATTTCCCATATTAATTTTTTGTCTACGTCATTTTGTCGATTAATTCAATCCATAGTTAAGTGATTACTAAAGGTGTACGCCGTGACTGTTGTTCTAAAGTAGGGTATTCATGGCTGACATCCTGTATAAAATTTACAAAACCTTGAAAGACCACTAGATGGTGCCTAGTACCCAAGTGTTGTGACGTTACATACGCCAGAGCAACCCAAAGCAAGAATGTTAACTTGATCGTAATAATAATAATAATAGGTAGGTCAAAGTGGTAAGAGGAGTTTGTTGGACGTATTCGGTGATGTCACAAAACCTAAACGCCTTACCAAACACAGGAAAATGTCTGGGACGTCAATAATAATTGAGTGTTTTCCGTAATTATATCTTGTGTGTCCCATATGGTCTAGCGGTTAGGATTCCTGGTTTTCACCCAGGCGGCCCGGGTTCGACTCCCGGTATGGGAATGTAACTTTTTTTTTTTCTTGATTATCCCAAATTCCATTTTTATTTGACTCAACAGTATTGCAAATACATAACGTTTGGTAGCACACACCCCAATTATTGACAAATTGTGTTTTTGCTCCTAGTTAGCCTACTTGATAACAGCTGTCACAGTATTCGCTCATCATTTCCAGACCCCGCCCGTAGAGGAGTTATCTCAATTACTCTGATCATACAGGGCTCCGACATTCCCGGAAGATGCCGATTTCCTTGTATATCTCCCTATGCTAACACTTACTGTAGTCTATAGTTTGGTCCGCACTTTAATTAGACTAATGCTAAATCGTATTGAGCTGCTGACAAAAGGCTTGTAAAGTCACACTAGTGACTTCAGCTGAATTTTTTTTGTTTATGGATTATTATTTAGGCTACTTTATAAGCAATAGGACATGACGCGAACACAAAACAACTTTCTTTTTAACGTTTTTTAATCCACCGTCGTCCCTCTATGCTTATTGCTCAACACTAAAGCTTGTCCCGACTCCTCTGGTCTTGCTTACTACTACTACTAGGCTGCAGCCAAGCGTTGGTGCCAGGCCAATCATTTCCCAGGAAAATGTGACTGCTAGGAATTCCCCACGCATCAGCCCCTGTCGGAGAAAACTGCAACCTTGTGTCTGGAAGCACACGAAAGCAGCGGGAGGGTAAAGCTGCCCGGCGAATGTGTGATGATGTAGCTACAGCACCGTTTTGTCTCCAAATCGCACCAGGGAAGGGATAATAATGTTCTTCTAACGTCGCCTTGTTTCACGAGGACAGCCACTTACTGCCTGCATAAAGCCAGGGGATATGCAGAGCTGATGACAACTTCTAACAGGGTACGTCCACTGAGTATCCTTAAAAGCATGTTTTATGGTTATATTTTGCTTTACTTGTAACTTAATACAACTGTATCTCTATATCATGTCAACATTATAACGTTCCCTGTGTGGTTATATTACTAAATTGCCGCTTTTCATATGAAATAATGAGAACTTTTAGCAGATAATGGTATAATATAAGACACTATATCCGTTTGTAGCCAATAACAGAGGACTTTCATTGCACTTTGCCAGTATGACACACTTTGTACTCGATAGTTTTTCAGACTACGACTAAAGAAGCATGACTGAACTCATGATGTTAATACTTACCACAGGGGTACATGCCCTGCAGGCGTTTCTTTGCTTACTTCTCCATAAATTTCTGGCTCCCCTTTTGAGTCATCCAGCTGGCATGTGGCTGCACTGATAGCCTGTGTGGCTGTGAGTGTGTGTGTGCAAAAAATCTTAACAATTTGTACAGCCCAGAAAATGGCAGTCACAATTCAAAGAGAAATACCAGTGCAATTTTTATTTGTAGTTACTGTATGCTTCAGTAGAATCACTATAGCTCTAACTGAATATAAACACAGTTTTCAGTTTGTTCTCTGTTATCAGACATATAGTCTTGAATGTGTGGCGCTGGCTTCAGTAGTGTTTGGAAAATGTGAGCCTATGTACCGAATAGTCAGAACAATATAATTGGTACATATTCTACCTCAGACTGGAGTTCGTTGGTATAAGAGTATCCATTAACACATTAGTTGAACCACAGAAAACAATGTTGATAGCTGATTAATCATTTTAAGTAATTTCAGCCTCTCAATGTAGGTGTTTGCTGTTTTTCTATGCTTCTGTGAAAATACATTGAATATATTTTGGTCTTGGATCCTTGATTTATTTATTTGCGACTGTGTTTGGGATGTCTGGATATAAAAAAAACTATAGTAACTGTAGATGATGTGACTCCAAAGTGCGTGCACCTACTCCACTGAACCAGCCTCAGACTGAAAATATCCACGAAACTGGGAAAGAGCTGGTTTATGAGAGTATTCAAATATTCTGATGACAAGTCTAAATAAATGTTTACCACTTTTCTCAAATACAGGCTCATGTATTTGGCAGAATAGTGTTTTTTTTATTGTTGATCAACCCTATTCTGTGGCAACTCTAAATGTTTGCCAGATGTTTACATTTTTGGGCTAAGATGCTTGTATCATGGGACACACAAACACAATCTCATTGGTCGACTACAGTTGCTCCCTTCAGGGGAGTCAGCCATGACGCAGAGGGAAGAGGAGAGTTATGAGCTTTTAGCTTGTTAGTCCCACTAGAAACAGGACCAGCTGGACTCGCCAAACGTTCGCTCACCCCGTCTCCTCTCTCTTTCATCTTTCCCATGGTGGGAACACTGGCAGAGGCTTGTGCATAAGTGGAAACTTCAATCCACTGAAAGCAATTATCCAGACAAGACATTCCAAATATACAGTATTCCATCATGGAGATGCCTTGTTTGTTTCAAACATGTGCTCTGGTTTTAGAAACATCCTGCCATGATGCTGCCCACACATCTCTTTTGCCCTTTTCCTGCTCTGCTTTGATAGCGTTAATGCTGCACTGGTTTTGAGTGATATGGTCAGTTGTGTGTGTTATATAGAAGATTGTGTGGTTGAGGTTTAATCAGTTCCTGGTAGCCTTCTTATCCTCTGACAGTGATATCACCATCAGGGGTCTGAGCAGCGGAGGAGTACGATGATTACCAAGGACAACACTGGAGAACTCTTCTGTGCTGTTCTCCCTTTTAGTCACAAAGCGCTCCTCAGACATCAGACACTTCGACTTCTTCTTGGCCAAGATGTGCCCGCCTGCCTTAATGGGCTGCTAGATATTGATTTGGCTACACAAAAAGAAGAACTGAGCTTTTATCTTATTTAGACAGCAGCACTCCAGCTTCACAAAAGCTTTCAGAGTGGCCTTGCAAGAGACAGGGACTGCAATGCTTTACCTCCCTCTAACAGTATTTACAGATATTGGAGTTTCCAGGAGCTCATATGACACGGTTTTAGCCAGGGCTTCAATATCAAGTGTTCACTCGTCTTACTTTCTCTGCAAGTTCAGAAAGATTATGATGACATTTTAAAAGGCCACCATCTTAGTGTAATGATCCTTTGGGTGAAAATTGGTTTAATTTGGCACTTGAGAAATAACCACAAGATGGCAATGTTCATATGGTTTGACTAAACAAACAACCATATGAGACGGCTGAAACCTCAAATGACTTGCATAAATGCAGGAACCGACTTGTGAAAAGAGAAATAAAACTGTCAACCTTCCCCTTTTTATGGGTTGAAAAATAACCCACATTGGCCTGTTTTCTGTTCAGGACTTGCAGGGGAACTGCTGTTTGCAAAGTTCCGTAATTAAACACTGCTGTTTCACCACCCCAGGCTTCTGACACCTGAATATCACCTTGTCAAACATGTTTGCTTACTAGGTGGCAGTAGCAGTAAACTGCTGCCACAGCACATGATGTCAGAGAGGAAAGAGAGATGAGGGAAATTCCACCTGTAACCTCGTTCTGCTCTCATGTTGCCCAGCCTCACAAGCATGTGACTTGGACGAGTCATTATGGCTTAGTTTCTCCATGAGTCTGTGCATTGTCATGATGTAATTCCAGGGTTACTGTCAAAACTATTTTTAGCATGTAGAAGAGGACAACTTTACTTTGTGTGGTAATAAAATAAGTGCCAAAGATTAGTCATTCAGGAGATAGGCAACAAAGTGGGATGTGAACTAAACAAAAATGGCTGTCATTATGCTGTCTATCTATGATATAGAGGTGTTTTTATTTGGTATTCATAAATTACTGAGAGGCAATGTTAAAACTGTGGTGAAATCAAGCATGACTTCACAAAGTATTAGTTTTACTTAAAGAGAGAGCTCAACATTTTGGTAAATATCATATTTGCTTTCTTGCTGTAAGTTATATGGGAATATTGATACCACTCTCATATCTATATAGTAAATATGGAGCAACTACAAGCAGCATTTAGCTTAGCTTAGCTTAGCACAGTGGCTCCTAAACTTTTTTTCTGCTGGGCCCCCTCTTTTGTGGGTAAAATATTTTTGAGCCCCCCCCAGCACCATGCACCTCAGTTATTCTTAGCTGAAAGGATTTTTTTTTTTTACCCCTTGGGACCAAGTCTGGTTAGCTGCTTCCCCCTGTTTCCAACCTTTAATACCCTAAGTTAACCAGCTGCTGGCTAACAGGAAGATGTAACAGTGGTCTTATCATCTAACTCGCTGCCAAAGAGTATGAGAGTAATGTATCCCCAAAATGTCAAACCTTTGTTTTCCTCATTAATGTACACACAGCACCCCATATTGACAGAAAAACACAGAAGTTTTGACATTTTTGCAGATTTATTAAAAAAGAAAAACTGAAATATCACATGGTCATAAGTATTCAGACCCTTTGCTGTGACACTCATATATTTAACTTAGGCTCTGTCCATTTCATCTGATCATCCCTGAGATGGTTCTACACCTTCATTTGAGTCCAGCGGTGTTTGATTATACTGATTGGACGTGATTAGGAAAGCCACACACCTGTCTATACAAGACCCTACAGCTCACAGTGCATGTCAGAGCAAATGAGAATCATGAGGTCAAAGGAACTGCCTGAAGAGCTCAGAGACAGAATTGTGGCAAGGCACAGATCTGGCCAAGGTTACAAAAAAAAATTTCTGCTGCACTTAAGGTTCCTAAGAGCACAGTGGCCTCCATAATCCTTAAATGGAAGACGTTTAGGACGACCAGAACCCTTCCTAGAGCTGGCCGTCCGGCCAAACTGAGCTATCGGGGGAGAAGAGCCTTGGTGAGAGAGGTACAGAAGAACCCAAAGATGACTGTGGCTGAGCTCCAGAGATGCAGTCGGGAGATGGGAGAAAGTTGTAAAAAGTCAACCATCACTGCAGCCCTCCACCAGTCGGGGCTTTAGGGCAGAGTGCCCCGACGGAAGCCTCTCCTCAGTGCAAGACACATGAAAGCCTGCATGGAGTTTGCTAAAAAACACCTGAAGGACTCCAAGATAGTGAGAAATAAGATTCTCTGGTCTGATGAGACCAAGATAGAACTTTTTGGCCTTAATTCTAAGCGGTATGTGTGGAGAAAACCAGGCACTGCTCATCACCATATCCTGGACGAAAACCTTCTCCAGAGTGCTCAGGACCTCAGACTGGGCCGAAGGTTAACCTTCCAACAAGACAATGACCCTAAGCACGCAGCTAAAATAACGAAGGAGTGGCTTCACAACAACTCCGTGACTGTTCTTGAATGGACCAGCCAGAGCCCTGACTTAAACCCAATTGAGCATCTCTGGAGAGACCTGAAAATGGCTGTGTAACTAGGTTTACCATCCCACCTGACAGAACTGGAGAGGATCTGCAAGGAGGAATGGCAGAGGATCCCCAAATGCAGGTGTGAAAAACTTGTTGCATCATTCCCAAAAAGACTCATGGCTGTATTAGCTCAAAAGGCTGCTTCTACTAAATACTGAGCAAAGGGTCTGAATACTTATGACCATGTGATATTTCAGTTTTTTGGTTTCAGGTTGTGTGTTTAGTGCCCACTCTGTCATCTTATGTTGACATCATAAGATTATTTAATTGCATAGATATTTTTATGGCATATGCTGAAGTCCACATAATTGCACAGAGCGTAATAAGCTGTATCAGTGACATATGTAAATACATTAAGGAGCGGTGGCTTGGTTTCTAATGGTCTAGCTTGTAGTTTGACCATACAAAGTAATTCTTTGCAAAAATAGAAACTGGCTTTGTCTGCAACTTTGGCACATAATCTGATTTCACCCTGTCATTTTTCTGTTCTCTTTGAACTAATGAGGTAGTAGTGAGTAGTTCTCAAAGGCCTTTGGATGAGTCAGCTCAGCCAGTGTAGCTTGGATTCAAACTGAGCTTTGGCTAAAGAAGCCAAGTGATCTTTCCTCGTGTACCTTTCAACATACTCTTTCAACAGATGTGACTCATATATGCGAAGACAGTTGACAGTGACAGGCAGTCCTCAGGCTTGTTAAATTATTAAGTGCATGCAGCCAATGGGTATTATAATCCAGGCCCCGAGTGACAGAGCAATATACTCTTTGGGCCTCATGGCATTTTATTAGTAATGAGCATGAGATAAGCCTGGTCTCTCAGGTTAAAAACTGCAGGCTGTTGGTGATCTTAGCCCTGAATTCATTGGACTGTTGAAAACCTCAGCAATTGTTGTCTGTTGGTGAAACAGGAGTTTTGTGCTAATTGACGCAGTGTAGCATGGAATCCTTTCTGCTGGCGTCTGATTGCAAGTAGCTATAGTAGCCCTGAGAGATGTGGCGTGGATGATCTAGATTGTCGTCCTGCTCTTTGCTTTTAATATTTAATGAGCTGCAGTCTGTGGTTTGGGTGGCAGTAGACCTAATGCTGCTACTACTACTACTGCTACCACCTCAGCTACTCAGGTTCTGTACCAGAAACAAATTCCCTGTATGTGTAACATTGCTTGGCCAAATAGTGATTATCCTTATCCTTATTATCCTTTCTCCGTGCTTATAAAAAGCTGCAGTATGTTGTATTACAAACAAAGATTTATGCCATTTGTTCGGTTTATTAGACAACCCATCCCGAAGATAAGTTAACCTGGTAACTCCATCTAAACCTTAGTATATACAAGGGATCTCAAACTACTGGCATGCAATACAGCTTTATGAGGCCCCCCCCCCACATGTTAAGGAATTGTTGACATTTTAGGGAATATGTCTACTGCTGAGAGCTAGATGAGAAGATCAATACCACTCTCACGACTGGCTGTTAAATATGAAGCTGTGCTCAGAAGACAGTTTGCATAGTGGTTTTACACTGTGAATTTTTTACTGATTTAACATTTTAATTAGTATATCGGTTTGTCTTAACTTTGGACAGAGACTGGTTAAATGTTTCCCCTTGTTTCTAGTCTTTATGCTATGCTAAGCTAAGCTAATTATCTCCTGGTGTTACATTCATATTTAACAGACAGATGCAGCATAAGAAAGATATTAATCCTCCTAGCCTGAAGATGAATAAGTCTATTTCCCAAAATGTCAGACTGCTCCTTGTATTGTTAAACATGGCTTGAAAATGTATACACCCTTTTTGAAATTGCTTCCATTTTAGATTTTGTCTCAATCTTTTATTTAGGATTAATCATCTAAACTCCTGGCAAGGCTGCAATATATATTTTTTTATAACTAATTTTCTATTTAGTAATCCATCCCAATTGTCACCATTAACACTTGAGCTGTGGCAGAGCTGTGATACACCTGAGACCTGACATTAGTGTGTGTGTGTATATATATATATATTTTTTTTTTTAAAGTCTTTGTAAACCAAAAAGAGAGGCTGACCGGGAGCACGGTTCCAAGAACAATGAAGTTGATTATTGTCTTGGGAGCCTAATTTGGCTGCCTCTATCTCATCAGTGAGGAGAATGCTGCTGTTGACAGTCGATCAAGTGGCATAACTCTACCAACTTAACACGCAGAGCAGTGTGCTGAGTATGAGCGAGATCAGAAGAATAGATAAGTCGCTCAGCTTTGGAGGGTATATGGTTAAAATCTTTAGAAAGAAAAAAACACTTTTAAAATAGTTTTTAAGCCACTCCCTGAGGTAAAGAAGTATTTGACCCCTTGTTTATAGTGTCTTATCACAAAGTTATTTGCATGTGTGCATGTTTCATGTCACATACTAGTCTGAGTCAAGTCAGTTAAGGTGAATACAATCTTCTAAATGTCTGTGGTCTTTGTATCATTCTCTGCTGAAAGGTGTTACTTAGAATCACTCATCTATAGTAGGCTGATCTGCTGCGCACACTATAGCTGTACACCGCACAGCTCAGGTTAGGTCTGTATAGTCATACTCGGTCTGCACAGTGAATCATGTTAGATGCTGGCTCTTATGGTGGGCTTATGGTCTTATACTTGTATAGTGCTTTTCTGTGCACTACAGCACACTCAAAGCACTGTCTGCTCAGATGTACAGGTGAAAGATTTTCACTTATTCATTTAGTTTAGTTTTTTTCTCTTCTGTAATTATTTGTCCATCTCAGTAGAGTTAGTTAACATCCCTCATTTTGTGTCTCCTTTGGGCTGTACTTCTGTCCTGCAGCCTAGTATCTGACAGCCTCAGCTGAAAGCTTCCCTGTTCTGTATTTGAGCAGCCATCAGATTACCTCCAAGCTACACAAATAATTCTGTGCGTCCTCCTGAAGCTCCCATATCTTATCAAGGATTGCTTCAGAATGTCTTCCAGGTTTACGAGTCCACAGTCCTCTAACATAGCTCTTTGCTGAGTGCAGTTCTTGGTGGTTTTTCTGGTATTAAAAAAAAAATTTGTAGGGCATGCCTAGATAGTGTGTCACATGAAATAGGAAACAAAGTGAAAGCAGAATATAAATGTGTTGCATTAGTCCTATTTGTAGGCGAACGCTAAGCTCTGACCCATAATATAAGCATTCAGGTTTTTAGAACATTTTTGACGGTAATGTTTAATGTCATAGAAATTTCTGTAGTTAGATGAGTAATTAAATGAAATGCTGCCGGAATAATGAGGTTATCCATGGTTTTGATTATGATCATGTTTTCATGTGAATCAAGACAACACTCACTTTTGGATAGACAAGGAAGAAGATAAACATCATATGATTAGTGATCGAATTGGTGTTGCTGTGCTCTGCCCTTTAATGGTGACGTACCACAGAAAATAGGAGCTTTGAGTCCTGCTTCTGCTGTGGTCGGCTTCTGTTATGTAAAACTAGCAGAGTAACCAGTGACCTTTTTGTTTAATTTTTAGGCTGCAAAGGAATGGTGTGTCCTTTCAGTTTGTGTGTACAGTCATGTGGCTCTGCACTGCTCTAGTTAATACCCCACCACTGTAGAAATAAAGCAAGAACACTGTAATGTGTGGCTTTTTCTGTTTTCACACAAAATTTTATTTGATCCACTGACATGTCTTGAAGCAACAGCAATTAAACATCTCCAATTTTATTGCTTTTCCCCAGAGTGTAAGTGCGATTTCTTGTGCAAATCTGGGTGAGTTTGCATTCAGTATTAAAGATAATTGGATCAACTGTAAAATTATAAGAGAGAATATGTGTAAACCATTTTTGCTGTGTTTGAATACACAGTAACATAGACACACATGAGGCTTTACAGTTTAGGTTACGTTTGAAGACATGAATATGCTTCTTCAGACACTGTAAAGCAATAACATTTTCTGCTGCTTATGTGTCGCTTATGTGTTTTTTAACAGTCAAATGTTTGTTTTTGCCCAAACATTAAGTTAAACATGTAAAATGCGTATGATTATGCATATCTGGAATTCTATCCTTTCCTCCTCCACCTGAGATTTCTCCCTTTTTTCTTTTTTTTTGTGTGTCTGTGTGTAGTTTTTCCTTATTATATTTACCATCTAAGGATAGAGAGTGGCTGTCATACAGATGGCTAATTTTTTATTTTGGGCCATATACGTAAACCAGAGCCCTTAAGATGGAAGAGTTGCAACACTGAGGGGTCAAAAACGGCAGAGGGTCAACGTGATGCAAATAGCTTCAGTCTGTTCCAAGCAGTTGATTAACATAATTTTCTTTACTTTTAATGACTTGAACAGCCTTGCCAACCAATTTTGTGTTCTGTTGTTGTAGCTAGCTCAGCTAATTTAGCTACGTACCTAATCTATTAAAGTGACAATATTTGAGGGAGACGGTCAAAAAGGTTGTAAAACGTGTTTGACACATTGGCAACTTAAAATGTCACAAGCATAATTATTGCTATTGATTTAAACTTTTTACTTTAGAAGATAGCAACCAAATCAGTATAACTCTATGGCATTGTTCCTAATATTTGGATCCAAATTGCCTAAAATTTTGATGTGAGGGCTTTGAAAAAAAAAAAAAAAAAAAACAGTCCTTATAAAGTCAAATGGAGACGTTGCTCTCCTCCTTAATCCACTTTGATGACAAGACTGACTGAACCTTTTTTTAATAGAAAAGGTTCAATATTGTGTTTTTCAGACCTCAAATATTATTCACTTATTAGATTTTTGGTCTGTTGCCTCACAGGAAGAAAACTCCGGGTTGCAGCCGACCAGGGCCCTTGTATGTGGATTTTGCATGTTCTCTCTGCGCCTGCGTCGGTCTGCTCAATGCTCTGGCTTCCTCCCACAGTTCAAAGACTGTCCTGTTTAATTGGTGACTCTAAATTGCCTGTAGATGTGAATAATGGTTGTCTGTTTCTGTGACAGACTGGAGACCTATCCAGGGTGAAACCCTCCACCCCTCTGCAACCTTCTATATAGTCTCCGATATAGATAATGGATGGATGAAAGGACATTGTAAATAGGTTGTGTCATTCAATTAGACTGCAGCGCCAATGTTGTATACTATAGCACTTGTCGGGAATCCTAATCATTAGTAGATTACTTTTTGATCAAAATCGCAGTATTGACGATGATGCAGAATCCATGTGCCAAGATTCTCTGTTATTGACACCTTAACGGAACTAGTCTGAACATTTATTGTATGCACATTACTGTAGTTCCCCTGGTTCAGTCCTTGTAGTTCCTCTCACCAGGAGCTACGAGAGCAATGCTCTATCCGACTCTAAACATAGTGGCACACGGATAAATAAATGGGTTTTGTGGTATTCATAGAAGGAGAGTTGTGAAGTGTTTTCAAAGGCTGCCATGCTCTCTCATCCATTTATTTCCTCTTTTTTGGATACCTTCTGTCTTTGGACACACATTGAGCATATCAGTGGAATGCAGTGCAGTTTCATTGCTCAGATTTGTAAAGAATATAGTGAATTAGTGCTTCAGGAATTTAAAAGCTTCCAGTCAAACCTTTAACCTGCAGCTCTCAGACATTTCCTCAGTGTACTGCACACATTTCTTTTCCTTTGCTTGCCTTTTTTCTTTGAGAGTATATAATATGTGCAAATATATGAATGGAGTTTCGATTGATTTATAAGGTTAAACTTAAAACCAAGAAAACTCTGGAATCAATGTGTTAGTAAAACGAGCATATTGATCTCAAAGAATAAACTGACCGAGCACATCTGTAATACTGACAGGAACACTGAAAATGTAACAGTTCTCTTTAGGTCACAGTTACAGTACTGCTTTTACACTCTTTATTGTTAGTACAGAGATTCAAATTAACTTAGGAAGTGAACTTCATTGTGTACATGCATAAGTGTGTTTTCATATGTTTACATAGTCGTCCTGGATTTCTGCAGTGCATTAGTCTTGGGAGTTTATATCACAAGTGAACAGTTTCCTCAAAGGCTTTTGGGTTGAGGACAGTATTTCCAAAAGGAGGTGATAGATAGTTTGTTTGGTGTAACTTTACTTCACAGAAAGGCCATCAGTTTGTTCTGAAGCAAACGACCGCTTTCAGCTCAGAGCTGAACTGTACTGAGCCAAGGCTTGGAAGAATTAAGATGTTTTCAGATAGGACACGGTGGGTGCTGTGTTCCACTATCAAACCCATCCCCATGTGTTGTGTGGTGCAAGAACGTATCTGAGCTGTGCTGAGCGCAGCTCAAGGTTGTGCGTGCCATCCCTGCATGCTGTTCTGAAGTAAAAAAAAAACAAAAAAAAAACTTGGGCGCACTGCTCTGTGATGACACCTTGACGTGTTCAACTACAGAGAACCTGACAGACCACAAAGAAAATGGAGGAGAAGCTGATTTTTGCTGCAGCTCATCTCCTCCTCATCATCAATACAACTAAGGCCAAAGCTTTTCGTTGACATGTAGATGGCTTCATCCTGCATCCAAGTCTGCAGCTTGAAAAACTCATTAATATCTGCTAACCACCTCCCAGACAGCTTTTTCGTCACGCAGCAACTGGCACCCATCATGTGCGCTATTTGTTCATATGCGCCATCTTCCTCTGAGCTAAGTCCAACCCCCACGGTGAGCACAGCACATACCACATCCTGTCTATAAGGCCTTTTAATGTGGTGAAGATTGAGAGGGTAATTTGGGATTCCATGACATACAGGTCATGCTGCAGTTGCAGTAGAGTTTATTGGATTTGTTTTTCAAATAGCAATCTTCAAGTCCTGTACTAACTTACAGTAGGTTTCACAGCAATTCCTATATAAATTTCTTTTTTAATACCTTTACTTCAGCTTAATATATTTCACTGGAAAAAACGAATTTGGTTCACAGACAAAAACTGTGAGGACACATGTACTGCTCAACACTTACCACAGACCACTTCCTGTTTGCTATAGTGTCATTTCTGATAAAGATATTTATCATGTCTCAGTTTTATCTGTACACTGAACTTAATAGGAAATATGTCAGAGAAAATGTGTCATCTGCTGCAGTTGATCGTATATTGTACCAAATTAAAACGCCTTAAAAATTGAGATATGAATACTTGGTTGGGTGAGTTAAGTGTGCATGTGATGATTGCTCAAAACAGGAGCCTTTCCCAGAGAGATTTTGTTTTGGGATTCTGTGGTGAGGAATTTACTCATACTTGAACACAATCAAGTTTACAGATTCATTTCTTTGTACCTCCCACTGGTAGGAGTTGTTTTATGGGGCTTTGTAATGCCAGCATAACAACTCCCCCACAAGTCAGCAGCTTAACTGGCTCCCTGACATGGCTAATAGGCTCACAATTCACTGTAAATGTTTTAATGGGACACAGAGTTGCTTCTGGGCTGCCATACAGATTTTAATCACCATGCCTGGCACATATTGTTTGGTCAAAGTCTAAAGTAGGTGCATACCTGTCCAACTGTTTACTTACACCTCCAGCACTCTCCTCTGCCCCTGCAGGAGAAACTCGTTTATCATCTTTCACGCTGTTTAAGGTGTGGCCCTCTGGTTGGACCTCTCTGCTCTCCCCTCCCCTGCTGCACCCCCGTCCAATCCCTGTGACAAGTACAACTCACCTGAAAGAATTTGCATTTAGGGTTGATACCCATTGCTGATTGGCCAAGTGAAAGAAGTCTCCCCTACCAATGGCGACATTGCTGCGTGACTCATAGGGAGAGGACAAGTTGCTTCACTACACTTCTCCTTTTTCTGTTTCAAACAGCAGCCATTGCACTGTCTTCTTTCCCCGCCTCTCTAGTTTGGTTACTGTGAGGACATTGTGTGGGGCTGGCTGGTGGTCTACACCTTCAGGCAGCTTTGTCCCACTCTGAATGCACCTTGGATTATTCCGTTTCACTTTTTGTTGTCTGTTTTTCTCTTAATCGTTCATTGGTTACTGAGATCAACACTTGTTCGGGTGCTATTATGGACCTTGTCACACGTATCCTGTGTCTTTGAGGTTAGTGATGAAAAGTTCTCCTCTTCTTGGCCACACTTGACCTGTTTTGATATTTTTTGTTAGAGAACAAATGACTTCAGTTCGTTTTCTTGGAATTTTGTTCATTGTTTAAATCGACATTACTGTTTTAAGGGGTTAATCTACATGTTGAATTAAGGATTATGTTTGTAGGTGGGCAAACAGCTAGGTAGTTAGGTTGCTATGAAGAGCACCTTTGGCTTAATCATAGCATTTTCATTAGCACACTTGATGTATTAATATTTTTTAAGGAAACTTGAACATACCATGCAAGTTCACTTGATACTCAGGTTTTCTATCTTCTACCAAACCAACTGCTCTATTGTTGTTGTTGTTATTGAAGGAAACAGAAGCCAGTATCCCTAATTTTATGACTATGGACTTTTTTTTTTTTTAAATAAAGCTTTTCTGTTAGGTTGCATATCTCAAACCATTTAGTCAAACTCTGATGTTTTTCATGCCTTCACATAGTACGAGATCAAATAATAAGCTTGAATTTTTTTGTTTATCATTTTAAGAACTACTGTAAGAATAATCTTTTGAAGGATGTGAGTGTGAGTGTGTGTGTGTCTGTGTGTGTGTGTGTGGTTTTTTTTTTTGTTTTTTTCTTATGCTGTTCCCATATATGGTGTGTTGAAGCAAGGGCTGGAACAGTTTTGCAAGTCCCTTGACCAAGCCCACATATGTTTTTCTTGGTGTAGTAATCAATAATTGCACATCATGACAGTTTTGATCCATGATTGCTTTCCAGACCTAATGCAGCTTTTATTTAACATGTTAAATGATGCAGTAGTAGCTGAGCAGTTGCTGTGTTTTTGCTACAGTTGTCTTGCACATGAAATCAGTCACACAGTGCTTCATGCCTTTTTAGTTCATCAGAATGTTGCTCATCTTGTAATGTAGAGGCCCACAAGGCCTTCATTTCTGTATAGAGGGAAGTTTGAACACAAGTGTACTGCTTCCTCTTTTATGCCTGTATTAGCCGAACTTCCCTAACATCTTTTATCCCATCAACCGGTTCAATTATTCTGCTTAATGTTGCTGAGCATCTGTAACTAAAACTTGCTCAGTGCAGCAGAGATAAAAGCACACTTCCTGTTTCAGCAGAAATGTGCTTTGCACTTTGTTGACCACATAAGACTTGTGCACATACTATATTACTGAATAAATACTGGAGTAGTTTGAGCAACATTCAGATGTCTCACCCATTTTCCATTGAACCTGTCTTCATATGCTGCTGCAGTATAAAGAGCTTTGTAGACAAGCCCTGAGCCAGTGCAGACCTAATATTTTCTTCCAGTTTTGGTCAGTTTGTTTTATATAGTTGTATGCAAAATACCTAGCTTATGATTGTTTCATGGGTTTGGCATTTAGAATTGATTTTGTTGATGTAATGTCTGACGTAACTTGCAGCTGGGGCCCTTAACAGGCAAAAGGGAACAGAGTATTTCAGAGAGACCAAATAAATATATCTACAGTATCCTTGCTCAGTTACTGAGCTGTTATTAGGTGTTGTTCAGTTGGTTTTGTACAGGAGGAGCAAATGAATTGTGTTTGTACTTAACACATGCTATAGCATCTGCACATGACCCACTGCCTGAATGGCTGTGTTGTGTTGCTCAGGTATGATTTTGCATTTGACCTAACTTTTTCAGCATGCTCTAAACCAACCCTAATTTGCGTTGTAAACGAGGCCCCTGTGCCTCAAAGGATGTGCTCATATTGTAGGGGCTGTCTACTGAGGCTTTTTGTGTTTCATTCAGAGGACACAGAGGGAGGGGGAGTGGACAGTAGTGTCAGGTAGGCTTTTCTTTCAATACAAAGTCAACAAGTCTCAGCCTGTAATTAGATCATTAAGCTTAGGAAAGATGACAGAGGCGTTGCAAGACAAGTGCATGACAAAGAGGAGGAAGGTGGAGTTTATTACTTCAGTCTCAGCATGCCGAAATCTGTAAAAATGGAGGATTATTCAGTTTCATGTTACAGGCACATGTTTGGATGAGAATAAACACAGAGCCAACTTCAGTCTTGTGTAAATGTTCTAAATTGAATCAAAGAATCAAAAGTAGTTCTATCTTTACCTATTGCATCTGTTGGCAGCAATAATGCATGTGCACGGACTAAACATCATAGCGACTCGACTGCAAGTCAGTGGCATTAAGTATGTTTAAACTAACCCTCTTTGGGATTCTAGAAGCCAGCCGAGGAGAAATAGCTGTATTTGTAGATGTTACAACTGATAAAATACTTTGTATGAAATTCATTTTAGCTATATCAAGAACTATTTACAATAATGAGTTTGCTTAAAGTATCAGCATCAGCCCTTCTTTCTGTCTGATCACTGTGACTTCTACTACTACTTCTCTTTAACTGTCCCATTTATGCAGAGGGATGCAGAAACCAACAAACTCATAGTGAAACTAGTGGATACACATCTTGATTACCCACAATCATTATTTTTTCATAAACCCACCAGGAAAATTTTATGAGAAGATGGAATTGGAGCTCCTGTGCTGTTTTGATGGTTTGCTAGTCTTACTTGAGGATTATGTTTCCATGTCAGTTTCTCCATTTCTGCTTTTCCTTTTTATACTTCCATAGCACACTCTTTTTCTGTACTGGATGGAGGCCTAAAGGTAGAGGAAGTAGGCCTGTGACAGGGTGTTTGCGCTTCACTGACCAGCTGAGAAAATTTGGGTGGGGAAAGTTAATGTATAACACTCTCCTCAGCACTAACAGCTACTGTCAAGGTGCCACCGAGCAAGGAACATAGTGGCACATACAAGGCACAGATCTCCAGGTGCTCCACACACAGAAATGTAGAGCAGTTCAAAGCTTCTTGTGTATCTGTGTTAGTGTGTTGCAGATATACTCAGGAAACCCTCCCTTGATAAATAAAGTTAAATCGATTGAGCAATTGTCTCCCCATGTTGCAACGTTTTCATACTGAGAGCATGCTGGGACTGGTAGCCCCTTGATCTGGGCTATATATTGAATCAGAACTGTGATCATCACATTTGAGCACAGAACCCAAAAAACCTCCATGTGGAGAGTTTCTCCATCCTGACTGATTTATTTTAAGCTCTGACAAATGTATCTTGATTTGTATCACAAATGCAGTGATGCTGCTTTTTTCTTCACATTGTTTTTTCTGATTGAAATGATAATATACTTTTCAGTGATTATAAAACCCCATTTGTTCCAATTCCGGATGGCACAAGTCTTTCATTGATGTTATTTTTGTTTGAGTGGGTGATGCATAGTGGAGTGACAAGACTTGGCTTTTTCACTCAAATTTATTACATTAATAAATTAAACTGTGAAAGACATGAGCGTTGTTACACAGGTCTTTGTCCCAGAAGGCTCCAGAAGAGGCCGAGTTCTGCCCTGATTGACTGCAGTTTATTATGCTCAGTGGTGGAAAATAATAAAGTACATTAACTCGGCTGCTGTACTTGGGTAGTTTTTGAAATACTTTACTAATGCATTTCCAGTTTACTGCTTTATTTCTCTACCCCCACCACATTTCAGGGAAAGCATTTTGATTGAATCCATTATATTTATTTGAGCACTATACAGCAGTTTTGTTTTCAGAATAAGGGTTTACATATGAAACTAGTAATGACATTATAAAATACATTGCATAATTAGAGATTGAGCTACCCGACAGAGTGTGGAATTGTAAAAAAGTAGCTCAGTGTTGGACAGCTACAACATTAAAATGCTGCTTACATGTTAATGCACCAGTAGTTGTAAGCTTATATAATACAAGACTCAAAAGGGCCACTTTACTGCATAATGAGTAATTCAGTAAAATGTTTGAATGCAGCACATTTACATGTTACTAAAATGTTTATATTGGGGTTGTAATGCTATTGCTTAAGTAAAAAGTGTTTTAGAATTCAGCAAATCAAATACAAAAGCAGCATTGTTCAGAAGCAGCACCACCTGTGAGGTATTTTATCTGCATTGATCTTAAACTGTGGGAGGGCTCTGTGAGCTCAGACCACAGAATCAAGCTCTCAGTGTTTTAGAATCAAACAAGTTTTTATTCAATATGCAACAGATTTGTATCTGATTAAGTTGCATACTATGCAAACTATGAGCTATTTTGTCAACAAGGTAAACATTCTAACATATTTGCTGGGAAATGTGATTGTAATTTCATCAGGAATTCAGGCTTTTTTAAAACAGTAATGTTAATGTGATGCAAAATCCTGTCAAACTAGATAACAAACACTCCCATTTTGTTAACCACATAATCCCTCATTTCCTGACTTGTCATTTTCAGAATCAAAATCAGAATCAGCTTTTTTGGCCAGGTGTGTTGAACACACGAGGAATTTGACTTTGGTACAGCGGCTCTCAGTGTGTCTGTACAATGTTCTTCCATTAAGCAATGAGTAGACAAGTAAACAAGGCAAGACTGAGAGAACAAAAAAGGAATGTGCAAATATGAAAAAGGAATGTGCATTAGGAAAATAAAAATACAGTACTAATATATAAACACACATATGCAGTTTTTCAGATAGATATATAAGAAAGTGTATTTACAGTTATAGTTATGGGTTAAGTGTTCATTGGTGTGATGCCCGGGGAAAGAAACTGTCCCTGTGCCTGGTTGTCTTGGTGCACAGTGACCTGTAACGCCGTCCAGTGGGAAGGAGTTCAAACAGTTTGTGTCCAGGGTGTGAGGGGTCTGCAGAAATCTTCTCTAAATCAAATCAAATCAAATTTTATTTGTATACCACCAAATCACAACAAAAGTCATCTCAGGACACTTTACAAAGTAAGGTCTAGACCTTACTGTTATCAATAATATTACATAGGGAAAACCCAACAAATCCCCCTTGAGCAAGCACTTGGCGACAGTGGGGAGGAAAAACTCCCTTTAACGGAAGAAACCTCCGACAGACCCCGGCTCTTGGTGGGCGGCCTTCTGCCTCGACCGGTTGGGGTGAGTGGATAGAGGAGAGACAAAAGAAGAAAAGCAACAAGACACAACAATCAAACACTGATCAGGTCGATGTGGCTGGTGACTGCTTGTCAGAGACGTAGAGCTCCAGGGCCAGGGCAACCTG
>NW_018127882.1:4350737-4382024 GCF_001952655.1 Monopterus albus | reverse complement strand
GGGACAGACACAGTCTCTATGGGGTACCCTCCTTTTGACCTGTACAGGTCCTCCAGAGAGGGCAGGCTGGCACTGATGATTCTTTCTGCAGTCCTGAATGTCCTATGAAGTCTGTTCTTGTCCTGTGTGGTTGCTGAGCCAAACCAGACAGTGATGGAAGAGCAGAGAACAGACTTGATGATTCCTCTGTAGAACTGTATCAGCAGCTCCTGCGGCAGGTTGAACTTCCTGAGCTGGCGCAGGAAGTACATCCTCTGCTGTGCCTACTTGGAGATGTTGGACATCCACTTCAGGTCCTGGGAGACAGTGGAGCTCAGGAATCTGAAGGACTCTACAGCTGATACAGTGCTGCTGAGTATGATGAGGAGGGGTAGGGTGAGGGGGCTCTTCCTAAAGTCCACTGTCATCTCCACTGTTTTGAACGTGTTCAGCTCCAGGTTGTTGTGACCACACCACAGGGCCAGCTGTTCAAATTTGACACTGACAGGTGGGGGCAGGCACAGTAAGCTGGGTCAGTTTAGAGTGGAGGATGTCTGGGGTGATTGTGCTGAACGCTGAGCTGAAGTCCACAAACAGGAGCCGTGCATAGGTCCCTGGGGAGTCGGGTTGTTGCAGGATGTAATGCAGCGCCATTTTGACTGTATCATCCGCTGACCTATTTGCCAGATAGGCAAACTGCAGGAGGTCCAGCAGGTGGTCTACAGTGTCCTTCAGATGTTTAAGTTCCATGCTAGTTATCTGGTCAGTCAAGAGCTGTAGTGTGCTAGCTTGGGCCTGCAGCCTTGTATACACTCCAACCAGAATGAATGACGAAAATTCCCTGGGACAATAAAATGGTTTGCATTTGATGAAGAGAGCCTCTAAGTCCATTTTATAAGTTCTTTCTAACACTGTGACATCTTTACACCAACCTTAATTTATATAGAAGCAGATTTCGTCTCCTCTTGTTTTCCCAAAGAAGTCTGCGATCTGCTCGGTACCTAAAAGCCCACTATTTGTATTGCGCTGTCTGAGATGGAGTCGCTGAGCCAAGTCTCCGTGAAGCATATAGTAGCAGAGCGTGAGAAGTCAACCAGAATGTCCACACAGGTTTTTGCATTAGCAAAAATCAGAGAACGGGCGTTTGGAGCGAGTTGTCTGATGTTTAGTTGCTCTTCTCTGGTGAAGGCTGCAGAAGACTGAGGAAAATTAGGAAAAACACATGAGAGAGGGTGGCGCCATGATGCTCAAATGAAAATACTGAGTTACAAAAACAGTGCACACAAAATGTGTCCCCCACATTTCTATGCAAAAATTTGACTCTCCTTGTTAGTGGATAGTGCATAGCTCAGTAAGAAACAAATATTTTCTAATCATGAATTATAAATTATTAGACTGCTGACTACAAAGGGTTATACTGTTGAGACTGTAGTTGCAGTTCATGTATCTCACTTTAAAGTTTAATACACTCAAGTCCGCTACTTTACCACAAAAATGTTGATAATTCATTTATCTTGATGAAAGTTTCTGTGCTAAAAGTAATTCACTGAGCTTGTGTGGGTTTGAGGTTCAAGTTTGTTCTGCTCCAAGTTAAAGAAGCATGCTGAACTTTATAAGCAGTTTTACTGAAGCATTCAGTTTGGCTCGGTCTGTGTTTGAAGCAAAGATATTTGTGACTACGTTTGATTTGTAAATATAAATATATGATACATGTTTGACGTTTCTGACAACTAGTTGACAGTTACACATTTACACATTTACTGCACTATATAAGGCAGTGGCCTGAAAATATACTCCCAAGGCAGTGTTCTTCTTTCCAGTCATAGGGGTTCCACCCTGCATGAGGCAACATCGTGCAAAAAAAGGCTCCCAACTGTGAAGTGCATGTGAACATAAATCTGATATCCAAAGTGAAACAAGTTTGAGCTGGTGTCTGTTGCTAGATCTCTCACACTCCCTCGTGCTAATTTAAACACCATGCTGGCTTCAATTTGGGACCACTTACTACAAAGAGGCATTCTGACCCAGGCAGGGACTGAAAGTCATTTCCCACATGGTTTTTGGAGGCTTTGGTTCTAGACACTCGGCTGCAGTGGTGTCTGTGTCTGGAAGCATCAGCAGCAGACTGTGGAAAACATAATGATTCCAGCACTCAAATAGTCTAGGTGGAAAGGTCCTTTATATATTTCTTCAGTTATTTATTTTTATCTTGAAACCTTGCACCCCTTACCTTTTATGTTTTGCTTTCACATTATTTTAATATCACTTTAGTCCTTTCATCACAATGTGTGTTTTTTTTGAAAAGCTCAGAAATGAAAGGATTGTGGTAAAAGCTGAGGCAGTTACCTCAAATTGAGCCTCAGAGACCCACATTTACAAGCACAATTGTGTCTTTTATTTGCCAAAATATGTCATGACATGGCTGGTGTGGTGGACACAAACAAAGGCTGAACCACAGGTTTGACAGTGCAAGACAAAAAAGCACTTAACGCCAACATTAACCCTGCTTTAGCATGAACTTCTAGCTTTAGCTCTAATTTATCACATTAATTTATATTTATAGCCTCAACATCAGTGCGCACATACAGCTGCTTGCAGAAATGATTAATTATGGAGATGCAGTAACTCTACATTATGACATTTTAGTTTGCCCATCCAGAAAATGTTAACGAATACTGAAACTACATTGCAAAGTCTGTCTTACATTTAAGCATGCTGCTCATTAGTGCTGCTCCAGTCTCATCAAAACAAACATTACACTTTGCTCTGACATTATACAGTAGCTTCATTCACACCATTTCACTCTGGCACTATTGTTAAAGTCTGACCTTTTTGTTATTGGTTTATTGACCTAACTAGAAGTTCCTATAGTGGTTAAAAAAATTGATTTCATTGATTCCATCCAGTATCCACAGTTACTACTACTACTACTACCACTACTACTACTACTACAGGTAGAAGCCATTTGAAAATCCATTCAGCTGTCTCTGTTTAGGCTTGTTGCACTTGGACTTCAACATGTCTCCTTGCAAACGCACTGGGTCTTTGCTGAGCCGAATGAAAGCCCCTACTCTCTCTTTCTTGTACCACAGAGCCTACTTTACAAGCCCTCTCCCTCTGCTTGTTCCTAAGCAACAGCCACTCCTTGTTTACCTTAGCGTTTTTGCATTGTGATTCTCATCAGAACTGCAGAACCCCGGCCCCTCGGGAGCCTGATTGTCAGGCCTCTTTATTCAAAGTTGTTTTGAAGCACAGGTTACCATGTACATAAACCTGTCTATGTATGTTCCTGAAAGAGCAGTAGGTTTTGAGACATTTTCTAGAACTTGTATACTTATCTTCTCCTACTTCCTACATTATTACTGGTTTCTATTATGGTCAAACAATAGCACAATGGAAATATATGGTTATATAACCACACGTGTCTTTCTATTTAGCCAAATAGTGTATTTTCCTCATTCTCTGCACATATGCTGCACCTTCCTTATCACCTTGTCATAAACAAGTGCATTTCATAAAGCCTTCTCAAATATTGACCAGGCTATACAGTATTGTTCTGCTTCTGCCCAGAGTTCCAACGCTTCTGCAAATAAGTAAAAAGAACATTTAATTTATGATTGCAGCTGCAGCGGCTACAACATATGAACCAAAATAAAAATGTTGGTATTAGTAATTCTTATTATTATTATTAGTGAAGTACAGATACAGTTATTGAAAATAAGTCACGATGACAAGACCAAGTGACTGGAGTGATGTTTGTTGTGATTTCATGAGTTGAAGTTGAGGCATGTTAAGTTAGTCACATATCTTAATAGTTT
This sequence comes from Monopterus albus, assembly GCF_001952655.1. Taxonomy (NCBI): domain Eukaryota; kingdom Metazoa; phylum Chordata; class Actinopteri; order Synbranchiformes; family Synbranchidae; genus Monopterus; species Monopterus albus. The sequence continues at coordinate 4,378,227 of NW_018127882.1, read as the reverse complement.
TCCTCCTGTCCCTTTTTGAAGTATGCAACTGTGACATCATGAAATTTAATGACTCTGCACTTTTGTCCTCTGAGTAATGGGACACAAGATTAGATAGAAATATTGGCCGGGGATACATAATACCACACTGACCCAGTATCCAGTTGTGTGAAATCAGATAAGCTGTCTTGAAGGGTCTAAGTGAGTGGGTCCGATCGGTTAGGTTCTACAGGGTATCAGATGAAAAGAGCTGATTAAGTTATTAGCTGTTAAACAGACGTTTGATCTGCAGGCATCTTAAAAGCAGCTTTGCTAAAGCTGCAAATTAGCATGTTTCATAGTGTGTTCACCTCTCCAGTAGAACAAGTGACTCATACTTAAGCAGACAAAATTTGTATTTCTTTGTCTCCTTGTTTGCGTCACTTAGAGAAAACAATCCTTTGTAGTGGGTTTAAAAGAATAGTTTTTGGGTTAAATAAGCTTATTTTACTTTCTTGCCATGGTTAATTGAAAAGATACCACTTGTGTTTGTATGATAAATATAGAGCTACAGCCCAGGGCACTTAGCTTAGCACAAAGATCCTAAACTGGTGAAACAGCTAGCCTGGTTCTTTCTAAAGCTTGTTAATAAATATATCTCATTTGTGTAATTTGTACAAAAACTCAAGTGTAAAACTGACAAGTTGCAGTTTTGCAGAATGACTAGGTGAAATTTATTACTTTTGTCTTTATGCTAAGCTAGCAGCTGCTGAATTGCTTTAGCTACATATTTTCTATACATTCATCAATTTATTCCAGATTCTAAGAGAAAAAATGGTCCATATTAGAAACAATATAAAAGACAACATCATATTTAAATTACATAAAATATAGGCTTGCACACCAATGATTCCACAGTCTGGATGTTAACCTTATGGTACTGTTATCTGGCGCAGTCAAGGCCAAGATAATGCCATTCGACGAGCCAATACGTTTTGGATGTAAATCTAAACAGATTATGCAATTGCACCAACAAGCTGGAAGATGGAAGGATGGTGTCAATCCTCTCATCTAATTCCCAGGCAAAAGAAGCAGATAATTGTATTTCCTCAGTTGTCGAACTATTCCCTTAACCAGAGCTTGACCCCAACTTGAATGCCAAGACAGAAAAATTTGATTATTTCATCTGTTTGATTCTTTTCCCTCTCTAGGCGTGTTATCTGTTTCATAATGCTGCATGCCTGAATATGGGTGGACACATCAGCCTGCTTGTGTCCAGACCTGTTTGGTATGCAGCTTCCTCTGAAACAGCCAGGTCCCCTGTTCCCAGCCTTGACTCAGACCTGGAGTCCTGAACTTTTAATGCAACACACATCTAGCAGTAGGCTCAAGGCTGGTGTGAAAAGTAGCTTGGTAAAGTTAATACAGGATATAAGCTCCCATGAATTCCCCCCTTTTGAGAAAATTAGCTGTTGTGGGATGGCTTCTATCAGCAGTAAAATTGGCACGGTGGTTTATAGTTTAAGAAAGAATTGGAAATGGCATCCTTCACCTTGTTTTTATTTACGGTTGGTTGCTGCTGGTATTTTTCTAGGTAGGATGTCCTCTCTTGCTGCTGGCAGTCCTTGTACCTTTGCTGTGACATGTTAGTATTGGTATGAATGTATACACATCAGAGATGGGCGTGCAAATAGGCAGGTAAGACACACAGCACAATACAGTTCTTTGAATTTAGCTTGGGTTATTATTTTTTTAGGAGAACTTGCATACAATTTTCTTATTTTGTCTTTTTTCTTTTACAGAGAGCCTTTCTCTATATGTGTAATTCCTGTGAGAGGCTTGCTTGCTGTGTAAAAAGGAGAGAATTTAGCTTTTCCAGTCTAGTCATGCATCAAATTGCTCCCACACAGCAGCCAAAACAGCAGTCAGGATGAAGCATTTCAAATATGTCTGCAAGAAAGGAATCAGAGGGGCAGTCTGAAGCAACTGATACACATGCACAGACCTGCATCCTTTTTTATCCTCACCTTTTGTGCTATTTTCTTGGAATCCCTGTGATTTTGAAATAGAAGAAATTACATGTTGAGCTGAGACACGAGGCAAAAACAACACTTTTGATGGCTCTCAGAGTAGTGTTGTTTTTGAGCTAGCTAGATCAGACCATATTCACAGTGCAGACACACCCACAAACTCCATTAACCGATATAACAGTGTGTCTTTGTATGTGAAAATATGCATTTGCACACTGTTTTGGGATTTTTATCGAAGGTGTTGTCATAGTCCAATGTCACGGCATTGGCCAGTCCCCTAAGGCCCAAAAATGCACACTAAACTCTGCAGTGGCCTGTTTTGTTTTAGCCAGTTGTGGTTGGTACAGTAACTGGATTGTTAAGTTCTGACACTAACAGGTCTTATTAATTATTTATTCTTTTTTAAATTTAAACATTTATGTGGTAGGAATCTCATTTTCATCTGCCCTGTCTGTTGCCGTCATGGGTAACAATGCCAAACGTTGCTGGTGGTAGATATATCAAATAGAAGACCAGACTCCAGACTGGTTTTGCCTTGAGTAATGATTTTGGGGAAAAACCCACCATGCTTTGCCCACCATCGGTGCACTTTGCTAGGCAATCCTACTCACAGTGTCCTGATTCTTTAATAAGCGTTCTGGACCTCAGAGCAACACACAGCACATCTGACTGTGATGTTGTTATGGTGCAAGTCTCTTTTCTAAAAATTTTCTGCAATTTCCTGTCCTGTTTTCACAATTGCTGTGGTTCTTATCTGTGACACGTGGTCTGTTGCCACATTATAGAAGCAAGCTATTGTTAAGGTAAAAACCTGCTTCTCTATGGCAAAACCTATAATGTTGTACTCTGTACACATCCTGTAAGATAACAGCAATATTGCTACAGTAGAATGTAACGACATGTAGTTTTAACTAACTTATTGTGATTTTGGATTTGTACACTTCCAGGCTTGTCATTTGTTCATATTAACTAGAAGCAGAAATGTATTCAGCAGATGGAGTTTCTCTGCATTGTTAAAGACTGGCTTATGCAACATGTGCTAAAGGGCAGTTATTTTCAGTGGCTCATAAAATGTTTGTAAGATGTTGTAGTTGCGCACACACAAGCACATTTGTGCACTGATATAGGTGTTTCGACTTCTGTCCTATAAGTGAACACTGACAGGAAGTTAGTAGTTTGTTCTGAGAATTTGTGTAAAACCTACTCATGAGGCTAAGTTGGGGATGTGTGTGCGTGTGCGTGTGTGTGTGGAGCGGTGGGAGGGTTAGTAAAGCTGTCTGTGTTTGCACGCCTTGTGTCAGCATTGTGGGGAAGAGATGTCTGTGCAAATGGCAGGTGTGGCTGTGAGAACCCTGTTGTAATCCTTTTGAATTCAACATCACTGTCATTAAACAACCTGAGTGTAGTTGGCTTGAAAATGTGAAAAGATGAGAGAATATCTAATGTTGTTTCTAATCTAATCTGTCTCATGGTGTTCAGAAATGTATTATCGGCCTCCAGATCAACTAAGTTGTATTTGTGGGTCTTAGCTAAACTAATTGTCTGGGCTTAAAATACTAGAGAGTTTGACCTTTGCATGCAAAACATAATTTCCGGTGAGTTTACCAGTTAAAACACCCCTGCATTTTTGTGTTAAAACAGTCCAATTGAAAGTCAGTTATTTTTGTCTTTAACTTCACCCATGGATACATTTCTAGTGACTATATTATTCATGTAGGAAATGCACCCTGCGTCACAGGAGTCACATCTACAAAAGTAACAGCATGTTGTTTGAGAAGGAAGGAGGGGGAGTTGCAAACTTTCCGCTCTTACACAGAGGAAGAAATTTTCTTCTGAGTGTGGTTTAACAGACAGGAAGCAGCAGTAACCCACTGTTCAGTGATGCTGTTCCTGTGAGTGCAAGATTCACAGGTCAGTTTGTGAGAGTTTTTTTTTTTTCTACATACTTTTAAAATGTGTTGCAGCTATTTCAGGCTATCATTATATCTCTTGTATGCACTAAACAAAAAAGTCCAGTACGCTGTGCAAGGATAAAGGGCATGTTATAAGAACATAGGCCAAGAGCTGTGATGTCTCAGAAGAAAACATGTCTCTTCCATATTTAAATCAAAAAGTGACCAAAACAAGAACTGGAATCTGGTCTCTGAGGACAGTTCTGAACTTCTGTCTCTGAGGACATGACTGAGTTATAGTCCCTGCTATCCAGACCATATTATCATAATAAAACTATTGTGTAATCTTGAAAAAAATAAAAGGCCAGTGCTACACCTATGGGTATGTTAGTTGGCACAAACAACGGTTGTCACAGGAAGACATGGGTCCCTGTCTCAGAGCCTCAAGCCTGAGTGGAAAAATACAAGTTTTTCAGGAGATGAGATTAAACTCCATTCTCCTTCTGAAAGCCGGTGTTTGAAGTGACATTTTTCTGTCAGTCTGGGTTAGGCCCTGGCACCACAGAGCCAAACGCCTCCTTGTTTAAGACAAACACAACTGACTGCTGGCTCTGACGCAGTCCCCTCTTGTCTGCGTTTCTAATGTCTTGTGTTCTGTAGCGTCATGCGATTAGCCAGCCTGTGCCTGCCTTTGTGCCCACTTCTGCTGTTTTATCGCCACATGTGCGGTGTGGCCCCAGGATTGCAGTGAAAGCACTCCTTTATTTGGCTCAGTAAAGTTCATCCGGAGCTCATAGTGAGTTCCTGTACTGTGCATTGCTGGGTAGTGAGAAAAATTTAGAATGCACAGAAAATACTGTATACGAAACAGTTTTATGGTGCTGACACAGTGCTGTAGCAGTGGTGACAACCACCTCTGTGTGGTTTTGTCTAGTGTTGATGCAACTCTTTAATTACTGTCTTCTTATTCTGTTGAATTAGTAAACACTTTTCCAGCACTGTTACCTTCTCTGCTTCTTTAATTGGATTAAAACTGCCTGCATTTTTTGTGCTATTTTGAAATCTAGAATGTATATACAGTACATTATGTATTTTTCTTTCTCTGACCTTAGCCAAAATGCTTGCATTTGAGCAATTTTCCTTTGCACTAAAAGTGCTATTGTTACATACTGGTGTGTAGTTAATTGACATCTGGGTTAAACATGCCATAAAGGGAACTACTGTCCAGAAATAATGACCAGGATCCTCTGATGCTCATACGGCTATCATACAGCTCCAGAAATGGGCTTGAGCCTCCTATCACTCAGTCATTTCCTTTACAGGAGCCAAGAGGATACTTCAAAAACAGCATGTCTGTGCTGACAACAATTCAATAACATGGCAGTGGTAAGCACACATTTTCTGCCATCCTGCACCTCAGTGTTTCTGTGCACAGCTGAACTGGGAAAACTAAACTTTTTGTAGGATAATTTAAGTCGAAGGTTTCTCATGTGTTAGTACCTAAATGTGTCTCTCGGCACTGCATGAAGAAGGGCAAAATCCCTGCCTCTGTCAGTTTTGAAACCTTTGCAGGAGTTTCACCAGTATGGCGAGCCTCTTCGTTTACTTCAGTTTTCTCAAAGAATATCTGCGCTGACTGTATCTGTGTGGAAAAAGATTTGAAATACCTAGAATACCACATGGTCTCTGATGTCATCAGCCATCTATGAGTCCTGTGACCTTTGTATTGTAACCTCCCAGTGCACTGCTCAACAATCATGTCACCTATGTAAATCTGCTTTTTTTTTTTTGTTGTTGTAACCTGAGCTGAAAATGGCTGATAAGTAAAGTTTGCCCTGGACTTTTCCTTGTGTCTCATAATGGTTGCGCTTGCCACATACAGGGTGAGGTTCATTACATAGTCATTCAATTGGCTTAAATTACATCCTTTCATGGTCAACAATGAGCTCAGCTGAAGAATCTAAAGCAGGGGAAGTAGAGCCTTCTGGGAATGCTCCATTTGTTCATGAATCCTGACTCTAATTGGTTGTTATTGCGGCTGGCAGTCACTGTGCTGTAGGGGTGGAGTAGGCCAGTGTTTGCTTCATATTCCTCCTCAGTCTGCTGCACACCAGGTTGCCATATACAACACACAGTCGTAATTGCTCGAGGAGAGGAGACTGATTTAAATAAAAGACACCAGCAGCAGCACACGACAAGAGCCATGATAGTCATACCTGTACTGTGACCTACTCATTTTAAAGCTGCATATTAATTAGCATATTAACAATTAGCGGCTAATTGTTAATATGCTAATTATTCGCTCATGGGCAGAAAATCGATCCGAATCAGCAACAATTTTGATAATCAAATAATCATTTTGAACAAACATGCTAAAAAAAACTCATTGTTCCACCTTCTAAATGTCAACATGTAAATGCTTTCCTATTCTACTGATTGTCAACTTGATCCTGCTTGGTTTTGAACTGTTGGTCACACAAAACAAGCTGTTTGAATGACATCCTGGGCATTGATGGTCTTTGTCTATTTCTTGATATTTTTGGAAATTTGTGAAAATGATATTATTATTAGCTGGCTGCAGAATGGAAAGAGGGTGCATTAGGAACAAATACCTATTACATGTTTGCAGTTCTTTGTATTAAAAGTTAAGCTAAAATTGGTTTAGTTTAATAAGAGACGGCTTTTTTGTCATAATATTATGAGGAAATAATATCTCAATGTTGTGTTTATTGCCCTGAATTGGCCAAAAAGATCTATGAAGTTAAATGTATTATTACATTATTAGAATAATTTCTATGTAGTTTTCTGTGTATCACTTAATTTTCAGATTGTGTTTTTTTTTTTTTTTTTAAATTGCATTTTGTCTTCATCGTGTGATTTAAGAGCAGAGACCAACCGGAATTACAAAGAGAGGGAGGGGGGTGACTTGTAGATGTGTTAGCACGTCTTCTGTTGGATATAAATACAGAACACTGCAGTTACACATGTCGAGCAGGAGACCTCACCAGGAAGCACCACTCCGAGTCACAGGCAGTCTGTTTGCTCTGTACGCTATAATGCATTAACTAACATCCCAGTAAAATCCCTCCCTTCGCTGTTCTCCTCCTCTTGTCCTCTTCATGACGTAGTAAGTATACTTACAGCCCTGCCCCTATGCTGGGACAAGGCAACTGTTGTCATGAGCAGGCTGCATCTCAAAAATGGCTTGTTCCCTTATATCCCTGCCTGCTGTTAGCACCACGCCAACTGGGCCACCCAGATCAATGAGGCGCTGACAAGAGGGTTCTTAGAAAATGCAGTCTCATACATTGTAGTGTGATTACAGCAGACAACACACACACACAGACACATGTAATCAGAGAGACAAATGCAAAACATGGGAGAGGAGAATAATCTGATATGATTTAATAACAGTCTGGTTCCTGTCATCTGATAACCCATTAGTGACTGGATGCCCATTATGTGTTTGTTCTTAACTGACAGCGCCGAATAAGCTGGAGTGTTCGCAACAACAGCTTCGTAAATGTCTATAAGCACAGATCTTAACCACTCAAACAGGGAACCAAGATTCTCTTTTGCAGAGAATGCCTGTTGATTTCGCATTAGTGTCTCTTGTGTCTCTTGGATGAGGCAGCGAGACCAGGAAGGACAATTTCAGAATGATCTCACATGATACAGACTGCTGAATGTCTACCTCCTCCCCCATGGGGTGTCTTGGTTTGGCTTCACAGAGGGAACAAGAGGGCATCTGCTGTGTATGTGTGTGTGTGTGTGCATGCAATTCATGTGAAACTGCAAGTAGAAAACCCTTAAATTTTTTCTTTTGTTTATCTTTTATGCGATTTATACATGTTCCTCCATTCGGTAGCCCCATACAGTGTATCCCCTCTCTTCAGTTTGAGTCTGTTAATAGCCTGTCACACTCCCCTGGTGCAAATATGTCAAAAAGACCTGGGCACTGAATAGCTTCAGACAGGCGGCAGCAGCATCCATCTCTGGCAGAGGTGGGCATGGATGCTGCTCAGCAGAGGAACTGACTGGGCTGATAAACTAGAATTCAGATTTTGTTTCCAGGGTCTCTCTTCTGTCTCCCAAAGTGCTGTTTTCCAGACCACAGCCACATGTTACTGCTTTGTGTGGAAGCTTAGCAGACAAACAAGACAAACTAGCCTATAAAATTTGTTTGGCCCTTGTGCTCCACAAAAAGTTCAATCATTTGCTATCACTCCTCTCCTGCTAGCCCCCTAGTTTGAAATGTAGCTGGACCTGGTGTGCAACAATCAGTCACACAGGCATTTCAAAGCAAAGAAGCTCCACCTTGCAGCAATGGTAAAAACAGGGAGTGGTGTTTGTATGTGTGTTGGTGGTGAGGGGTGCTAAATGTCGCTATCTCTAACTTCTATACTCCTGCCAGCTTTTTGGTCTCCAGGAAAGAAGAGGGGTGGGGGTACAAGGCTCCAGGGTCTCCTTTTTCATTTATTCTACACCCCACCATCTAATCCCCTCCCCTCTCGCAGCCTCGAAACCTGACTTTGGGTATTGGGTTGTTGGGACACACCTCAACACACAGATACCAACAACCACACGGCCTCGAGTTTCCCTCCCCCCGCTGCCTGTGATCATAGTAACTCCCTGAGGGTCAGCACAGTGGGGCTTACAGTGCAGTCGAATGATCTCTCGCCTGTGTGTGTGTGTGATGTGATCATAATATCAGTCCTCTGAGCCTAATGATCTAGGGTGGTGTGGAGGAGTGTCTTGCTTTCAGAGACAGTTATGAAATGAGAGTCATCAGCAATTAAACAAAAATTGCTGTGCATCTTGGTTTAGAGTGAAATGAATTTGAGAAGTGTTGGAAGATGATTTGTCTTCATCTTATGTGTTTAATTTAATTGAGAACATTGACATTGAAATGAAATGATAGCTAATCAAGAAGATCAGTTAGTAGCATCACTTTCCATATCTATAGTTTCAACTTTTAAGCTTCGCACGCCAAAATGGATGTTTGAAAGAAGAGAGGCATTTATCATAAATGGCTCTATACAGAATAAAATTTACTTTTACCTAAAATTTACCTTGTACTTGCAAGAATACAACAACTTTGTCACTGAGCCAAAAACTTGCTGCAAGCTATTGTTTTTGCCAAGCACATGAATTTTGTGACTTGGTCTTGACTTGCTTTGAGTTTATTAGAGGGTTGTCAGGAAGGGAGGCAGGAATCAGCCAGTGATCAAAGCCTTGATATGGACGTATATCCTGTCTGAAAATGTGTAGATTTGATGGTGAGTTTTTAGGTTCTATGCACTACCTCTGCTCCACCCTGCCTATCTTGTCTGTTAGTGAAATTAAACTGATCTGTCTGTTGACCTCAACTCCTCTCTCTCTCTCTCTCTCTCAGGTGTAGATGCTCCAGGCACAGCGGGACACAGCCTCCGTGTCAGAGAGGGACGAGGCTGCTCCCACCTGGGCCACAGCACTCCTCTGAAACTCAGATTGTGGTCTCTCTCTTGGACCACTAGCCGCCCAGAGTAGGGAACAGGAGGACAGTACCGGGGAAGCCATTTTGTGAGGTGAAGCTAAGTCTCTGTCTGTGCAGAGAAGGAGCCAGAATCATAGCTGGGATATTTTAGGCTGCTCCCTGCCCTATGACATCCACCGCCATGACGACTGCAGTACAGTCTGGGGAACTGGTGTTTGAATTTGCCAGCAATGGGATGGATGAAATCAATCAGGTATTTGTGCAACAATTTAACCCTTTTTTTTTTTATTTTTTTTTTTTAAATCAGATTGTTTGTTGCTTTTATGCCTAACTGGACTTGTAGTCAACATTTCCTATTTGATCACAAAACCTTGGGGCCAGTGTTTTTAACCAGTGTTTTTAACCAGATGTATTATAACTGATCTTGTTGCTAGATGTAAAACTTTTTTTAATAGCAGAACAAACAAAACTTATGTAAACAGCACGGTCACGGGGGCTGTGATCTTTTAACTCTGAGAGCAAATTGGGGAACAAGGCAGGCAGAAGGGAGGATGGAGCAGAGAGGAGGTCTGGGAAGAGGAGTGTGGGCTGCTGGGAGCACAGAAATGGAAAGATTGAAAAACCTGCAGTGACGTTAGGGTGCGTGGGAGGGAAGGGGTGGGGCTTGGCCATGAATGTGTTTAAGGCACAAAGGTTACTATGTGTGCGTATGATGTCAACCTGTGCCTATGTGTCTTTTCATTGCCTGGTCAGGTGTGCAGTTATCTCACCCCTACACCCATGTCTGAATCCTGTGGAGCAGGCTTGATTGTAAGTGAGGATGTATGTGTTAATGTGTACGGGTATCTGTATGTGTGTATCTACAGTGACATGTTGTCACTTGATCCCTGAATAGCACCAGTACAGGCCTAACCTGACAGACCAGTTACAAGGCTTCTAGGAAGGCATGGGATAATTCAACTGAAAGGTATTGCATTGTTCCAGAGTTACAGTGTTTTTCCTTGCTGCACCCTCTCAGTCCTTTGTGCAAACACTATGCCCTAATTTACTAAATTCTGGAAATGTCTCCAAAAAAACATACTACTGCAGTAGCCATTTTGTTTCTGCTGGCTGTTATAAAGTAGTAGTAAAGCTGTTGGAGTGGAGTGAAATCATAGAGTAAGGTCTGTAATGAGTGGACTTGCTATATTGGTTTTTAACTCAGTAAATGGATACTCTGTCACGTAATGAATGAAGATCCATTTTTTCTACATAATCGTGCTCTGATCCAGCTTTTTTTAGCTAGTAAAAAGTGTTCTCTTAATTTGAAATAAGAAAAGGTGTAACGTTTCAACATTTTCAAATGGGGACAAAGGTACAACCAAATATTTAATCCTGATATAGGCAGACCCACTTTTTACACTGTCGTTATTATGAGGATATTGAAAGTGTTCAGACAGTTGGACTCCATTGTGGCTGGGCAGGTAAAGCAGAAGAGAGTGGGGTGTGGGGTGGGGGCAGCCTGCACAGATGCTGTTGCATTCAAAGACCAAATGGGGAACTCAGAAATGCAAATCAGCCGATTCATATCGCTCCTGTTTCCCTGTTAGAAACACTTTTTGAGTCAACAAATAGGAGGAAGCAGTTCAAACTTTTATGATATTTTTTATTATTTGTCAGATTGCGTTACATGCTGGGCGTCAGGGCTCCAGAGAGCCCCACCTTTAGACAACAGTTTCTCCCCTCCATGGTTGTTATCTTGTGCATTGCAACATGCTTTTCAAATTGTCAAATCACCGTTTAGTTTACATGACAATACAGAACTAGTTGACAGTGTTCCCAGCAAAAACAGAACCCAGTTAATATCAAAACAAAACAGGAGACGGCAGCTTCAGATGTCTCACGCTCTGTCAGCAAACTGTAGGACTCAGGCTTATGCATTTGGCGGGAGGGGGGGAGGGTGAGGGAGGTGCTGCTGTTTCAAGAGCTCAGTAGACCAGTAGTCAAAATGCCCTTGTCTACACACACACACACACACACACACACACACACACACTTACACTTGACTCTCACTCAAGGACAGCAAACGTCATTTAAGCCAAGATGAGGACCAGCGGTCTAGCTATCTGATAATATGTCTACCAAAGACTGATTAATGGGAAACATACATTGTATGTCAGTGAGACACTGATAGCACCTGTAGTCAAAACAAAACCCAGGATTTTTATTAGCCCCAAGAGGCCTTGTGGTGTTTCTGCTGAGATGACACAAGCTGTTTGTTGCTGATCTTCAAAGTTAAGATAGCCGTCTCGTGGAGCCATCTTGCTCTAGACTCTCAGACACCTATTTTATGGACATTAAATAAACAATCCTTGGGTAATTACTGCTAGTACTGCTTAGGAGGCCTACCCATTTAAAAATGAGCCAGTCTGTTAGTTCCTGGTTAAAGTGTAGCTGAAATTCCCACCCCCACAGCTCAAGGCCCAGACACCTGGTATGCCCCTGAGGTCCAAACCAACAATGAACACTTGTGCAAAGAGACAATTATATGCCTGTATTCATATTCCTCTTACTGCACCTTTTTGTCTGCCCTCTTCCCCCTTCAATCAGGTCATGACAGTAAGAATGTGGTCTTAAATCATTGTTTGTCCAGTTATGCATTCATTCAGTTTTGGCTTGGACACACATTTGACCCAAATTTTACTCTTCCTTTGTCTTCATAAAATATTTTCTAAAGATGGGTTGTGCTGCTTCCAGCCATGGTGGGGAAATCAGTACTGTTAATATAATTTATCAGAAATGTTTTGGTGTGCTTGGGACACATAATGCATTTAGGAGCTGTTCTTCAAACAGCCAAACCAGACACATTAGCTGCTTGGCACTGACATGATAAAAGAAATGATTTCAGTACATTTTCAAGTGTAGTCTGCTGCCATCTCCTGGTAGTTAGTTGACTGAGTGGTTTTACATCAAAATACCTGAGGTGACCTCTCAATTTAAAACATTTAAATAATGAATTAAGACATAAAAGATCATTTACAGAAGTCATGGTTACATGTTAATTGCATTTTAGTTTAGAACCAGATCTGTGTCTGCTTCTCATGTTGTTTTCCATACTATTTTGAATTAAGCAAATTGACCAAGGTCACATCTACTAGAAACAGAAAAAGACATCAAAATAAACATTTCAGAGGACCATATGACTCACTGACTGCGTTAGTCCCCTTGTCCCTCACACTGACATGAACCAAGCCCCCAGTGAGCACTCGGGACAAGGTCTCTGTTTGAGGAGCTCTCGGGTATGATGGGCTTCAAAGTCATTCTTGAGTGGTTTGGTCCAAACTTTGGTAATTCTCTCTGTCCCCTCACTCCTCACATCAGGCTGTGCCTTGCCTGAAATGAGATGGCAAGGTTAGAATTCCCAAAGCACATTTAGGGCATGATGAAGAGGGTACTTGCCTGCAATTCATGACTCCTCGATTCATAACATTCATTTGGACTTATATTAAAGATTAACTTCTCAGGAGAAGTAGGCCAAATCAAACAGCTGCTTCCTGTCTACCACAGCAGGTCCCCGCGGACTGCTGCAACACCATAGAAATGAGCTCTCCGATATGCCATGTGCCTACACATTAGCTGAAATTGAGTATGAATTTGCAATATTTTACAAGGCAATAAAAATAAGAGACCAGATGGGGTTCTAACATTAATCTGATGTCATCTGGGGTTTTCGTATTGCATTTATAGTGTAGGAATTAAGTGTTTTTATTATATATACACATACATATGTTCAAAGATTCTGTATTTTCTTACATCAACTCATATTTTTCTTTGTATGTGTGTGTCTCCTCTTTCTGTTCAGCTGGATGACCCATCAGTATTCCCAGCTGTGATTGTTGAGCAGGTGCCTGCAACTGATCTGCTGCAAGTCTACTCAGGCCTGGAGTCCGATGAGGTGACCAACGGCATCATGGTGGACACCACCCTTCATGTGGTGGAGGAATCACCCATCGAAGTGGGAGGAGTGGACCTCTCAGGTAAAGATGGTGTACTTCATTAACAACTAAAGGGAATTGCTTAGTTTGGTGCGCATGCAGTACATTGTCACAACGGTTTACACCACACAAAATAAGGAAATCACAGTTTGCACATTTGGTCTCTGGTTTGTCTTGCGCACAGAAACAACAGTCTCAGGTGCAGAGGACAGCATGGAGACGAACGCAGCTGCAGCAGCTCTTCTTAACATGGAGTCCCCAAATAACATTTTGGATGAGAAGCGTATGAGTAAGTTTATTTGCACTATTGAAAAAAAACGGTGCAAAATAATTAAGTTTTGATCCAACAGTAATCATGTTTGGATTATGAGACAAATGTGTATGGTCTATTTATGGTTTGTCTGTGTTTCTACATTTCTTGTGCATGTTTAGTTAACACGTACGGCACACTGCTGGACTCAGACCTGATATACACCCCACTGAGGCCTGATCCGATAGACAACAGTACCCTTGATGTGTCCCTAGACGAAGACACTTCATCCATGGATGAGATTCCCCAAAAGTGTCCTTTAAAACCTCAGAAAAAAACCAAAGGTAACAGTTTTCCCTCTTCCTCCTTGTGAGAACACAAGAAAAATCTCTTCATATGATTTCAAATTTCATATTGTAGCTAATTGGATGAGTCCAGTCTAAATTTCCAACTAACATTCTACCCCACAAATTGAATCATAGTGCGGAAGCCGCGGGCGGTACGTCCCTGCTCCCCTATCAGCAGCCCTAACCTGCCACTCAGGAAGAAGAGCAAAGAGGGCAAAGGTGAGCCTCACTACCTAGTGTGCTTTTCTGTGATAAGCCAATAAAAATCAAGGTCTCTCCTCCCTTTGTGTACGCTCTGTTTCCTCCTGTGGAGTACGCAGTCTTCAACCTCTGCAATCCTGCGGGATTGTATCTGAGTGAGTTAATGGATGAGGAGATTTCAGTGCTGTGTTTCACAGGGTAAAAGAAGTGATTGCAGGCTGGAGGGCACATTGATGCCCTACAGATAGAGGCAGAGTAGTTGTGCTTGATGTGAGCCCTTATTGCACCGTACAGTGTGACACAAAGAAGAGTGGGCTAGGGACGGCACGTTCAGCTGCACACATATACATCACCCTGTCATGGTGTCTGGGATTCAAGTGACTACAGGGAGCATGGCTGTTTTTAACCATGGCATCTCACAAATTAGAGTTATCTACTCCCAGGCTTGCTATAATCCATTCCCTTTCAAGGCACACACACACACACACCTGACACAACAATGGTTATAAGAAAAGTATAGTTGCTCCTCTAACCCCATAGCTGCCATATAACATTTTTAAGTCTAAAAGTTGCTAGACAAATTATAGATGTATGTAGCACAGCTCTCAGGCCTCACCATAAATGTCTGATGTTCTTCAATGTAAAAAAAAAAAACCATGACAATTTATTCCTTCCCAATTTGTAGGCAACACCATCTACCTGTGGGAATTCCTTCTGGCTTTACTGCAGGATAAAAACACCTGTCCCAAATACATCAAGTGGACACAGCGGGAGAAAGGCATCTTTAAGCTAGTAGACTCCAAAGCTGTTTCAAAGCTGTGGGGCAAACACAAGAACAAACCTGACATGAACTATGAGACCATGGGAAGAGCTCTCAGGTGAGAAGAACATTCAGCTGAGCACCATTTTCCAAAGTGTGGTCATGCACATTAGCTCCCATTTATCCCTGCAGACATTATCCCCAGACATGTTAACACCCTGGAATGACGGTTTTGACAAATTTGAGAGATGGCAATTTCTATGATGTGTTAAACAGCTCCTTATTGATTCTTTCCTCTAGGTACTACTATCAGAGAGGCATTCTGGCTAAAGTGGAGGGGCAGCGGCTGGTTTACCAGTTCAAGGAGATGCCACCAGATCTGGTGGTGATCGAGGATGAAGAGACGGGCTCTGATGCCAGTGCAGGCTACGAGAACCAGAGATCTACCAATGGACGCTCTATGGCTCGCGGAGGGTCCAAAGGGCAAGGGAGGGCCCATGGTCAACACCATGTCTCAGTGAAACAGATGAAGAAGGAGCCAAATGATGAATGTTCGTACCAGGAAGTTAACGGCGGACACCCTGAGCAGTTCCTTCATTCTCTTCATGTATTGCAAGCCTCCCAAGGGTTAGGTGTTCACGAGCACGCACAAGCTATGAGGTAAGAAGAACACACATTTTATTGAAGTAATGCACACTGTTAAAAGTGCCAGAGTCTTTTGAATGGGGTTATCAGCTAAACGAAGAAGATTTTCACTTAATTTTTGTTTGAGTTAAGTAGATAAGTAACACAAAAGGTCAAGGATATGTTTGAGATGTGTTCCTAAATGACAGATTTATTCACCAAAACACAGAAGTTTCAATTGTAAAATGTCCCGCTCAGAATATAGCTTTATGACAGTTTTATGAAAACAAACTCACTTAAATGACTGATTGGCATTTTACAAAATACATTTGTTTACTTTCCTGTACAGTTACACAAGAAGACTAATACCACTGTCATGTCTGTATGTTGTGTATGAAGCTACAGCTAGCAGCCAGTTAGCTTACCATGCCCATGTTGTTTTTACCCTTCAGTTTTCATACATATTAAATGAACAAGATATAACGTGTTAATTGGTGAACTGTAGAGCTGCTGGTATGCAGATTCTGTTTTGACAGTCAGGCTAGGTGTTACCCCCAGTTTTTAGACTGTATGCTAAGCTAGGCTAACTGGATGCTGGCTGTAGCCTTACTTATACTGAACATGGAGACATGAGTGGTTTTTTAATCTTACTCTCAGCAAGAAAGCAAATAAACATATTTCCAAAAATGTCAAACTTTTTGTCTTAATGAAAAATCATAATCAATACGTTACTTATACACACAAGTAGAGAAATGCACTTGCCTTTCATTTCTGCATATGACTGACTCACTACTTGATAATCATTTGTTGACTGCACGTTGTAAGGGAATCCAGTTCCATCCTGAAATCTGTCTAGATGCGGAAAAACAGCAAAGCCTTAAAAATATAATCCAATGTAATTCTGTAGTTCTGCAGTAAACACTGCTTTTGCAAAAAGTCTAATAATGTGTTTTTTGTTGATGTCAGAAAGGTGTTTCACCAATTTTTTTATTTTTATTTTTAGTTTGTGGCTTGTGTTGTTGTACAGATTTGCTTTACATTTGATTATTTGTGTGTATTATCAGCCTTTTTTTTTTTTTCAAGCTGTTAAACATAGTCCAAACTAGGAGCCAAATAGAATAATGATTCCTGCAGTACAGCTGTTGACGCTGTTTGTTGTATTAATAATGGCATTAGTTCTGCTCTTTCGGATCATAGCGGTGCACTGGGTAACTTTCACAACAGGGCTCTGTTAAAAATAGTCCTTGTCTATATTTTGAAGACACAAACTAAGTATTCATATACAAAAGCCATGTCAGAGAAGATGAAGAAACACAAGTATATATGCAGTTCATTTTGCCTTTTCAGGACCATTGCTGCTCCTGCATCGGTTCCTATGGCCCTGACATCTTCCAACTCTCTTCAGTCGGTCCCCCTCAAGACTGTTCTGGCCAATGGGGACTCTAGCCACTCCTCCCCTCCTCGAGTTATTCTTCACACCATGCCATCTACCACAGCAGGTGGTAAAGATGTGCTCACTATCCAGACGGTCTCTCTAGCAAGTGGAGCCCACAGCCTGCAGGATGGCCTCCCGCAACAGCTCATGGTCACCAATCTGAGCGCCTCTTCTGTCTCCTCCTCCTCCACCTCCTCCTGCTCTTCCCCTCCAGGGGTCATTAGTTCTACTGCTTCCAACCTCAACAGTCTCCCCCGCCTGGTTGCCATCAACACCACCTCTGGGCAGACCATGGTGGCACAGCAGCCTGGCACTGTAATTGCCACTGTGCTCAAATCCAGTGACATCTCTGGGCTGCAGGTCAAAGAAGAGTTGCTGGACCCCAGCTACTTCCAGTCAATGGTGAACAGCGATCTGTCGCTGGCTGTACATACATTTGAGAAAGAAGAGATGGAGGTAGGGGAGGCAGAGCTGCAGTATAGGACTGTGATCATTGATACCAGCCAAAGCCAGGGCCTGGCAAGTGAAACTATAATTAATGGACATTCCTCACAGAGCAGCAGCCCAAGTGAGGGCCTGACCCCTGTGGAGGAGCTGGAGGTACGTGGGGAGATGTCCCTGCAGCCTGAGCAGGGAATAAAAGGCTTGCAGGAGCTGCCACTGTCTGTCCAACTGCCTGCAAACTTTATCCAGATAAAGGCAGAGCCTGCAGAGGCTTAGGGCTGCAGGACTCTTTCACACAAGCGCTTAAACCCCCCCCCCCACAATTAAATCATTGATCACAGACTTGATGTTTTCCTACCACAGTGATCTGATCGAAGATCAGAAGTGAGGGATCTTGCAGTATGTTGCTTTTAAATATTGGTCAGTTCAGCCTCAGGATGTATTGTTTACTTACATATTTTGTGACCATGTGCCTAATTTTAAAAAAATCAGCAGAGTGTTGAGTTTTTTCTAAGAATTCACTTGTCAGATTTGGGATTAAGACATGAACCCCAGCACACACTGACACAGATACATTTAAACAAAGACACAAAAAAAAGATATGCACACAAAAACACCTTCCCCTCTAGGAGAACAGCCATTGGGTGAACCAGGGATCCTATCTACCAAATGTGCCAGTTAGTAATTTTCTTACCTTACATCTCATTGGACAGGACTATGTTTAAAGAGAATGCAGCATACCAAAACTGGGGACTGATGCCAAAGGGTGCAATGAAACCAGGCTTCTGAGAGCATGTAGAGTGTATGTGTGTTTGAAGTTTCTGTTCCCATGGATGAGGGATGGATGCCGTGTCACAGTGTCCAGGCCAGTGACAGAACACATCTCAGAGTTTAATTGAAGAGTGCCTTACAAGAAGTTCAAACAGCTCAAGACTCTTTCTTGGAAACTTCTGGGAAAAAGATGAAAGCTGGACGAAATAGCTTTTCAGACTTTCAGACTTTTAAGAACTAATTACTCATTTATTTTCATATAAACAAAAAATAAAATGTATGCATTACTCCTGGCCTTAAACCTCTGTGTTACTATGGAAATGGGCATTTTCTGGCCACCAAGGACAGTCCAACATCAAAACTGTTTGTATAGAGATGCAAACTCGAGGCACAACAAGATAAGAAGGCACAAATGAGGAGAAAGAATACACCGTATAAAACAGATTTTATCAGCTTCTGCTTCAGAGGCTTCAAGGTTGAAACTCTGTTTATATGTAATGGATATATATGAATCTATATATACATATAATATACAATTAAGATTCAATTTTAAGGCCACAGTGAGTTTATTTATTTTGTGAATTTCTAAATTCTGTATAAAAAGGCACATTTGTCTTCTATTTACATGTGTAACAATGAGGGGAAAATGTAATGAATATGAGAGTTAATACTAGGAAGCTCTTCTTTTTTTTTTGTTTGTAAGACCAATGTTTTTCATCTGGATACATAATCAGCTTTGGTATTTTCTTGCGTTTTGGACTCAAATGCTCAGAGCAGCATCATTATTCCACTGTTATACTGTTATTGTAGATATCTTCCATTGTGTGTCTGATTTAAGCATGTTCTGAATGTGCTTTTGGTTCTCTCTTTTCAGCGGACATACCTCTCTTCCAACAGTCAAACAGTCGAGGCTATGCAATCACAAAATATTTTGTCCTGTCTATTGCATAAAGTATCAGATGTATCAGTCGGTATGTCTTTGAAATCATATCTCAAGATTCTTTAGTTAACTGGTACAAAGATGTACCAGTGCTGTTTTTAAAGCTCCTCTCCTGTGGCCTTGTCCCTGCTCTTCTGCCCTAGTTTCTTCATGTCTCCTCTCTTCTCACCTTGTGTCCTGAAGTCTCTTCTACTTTTGCCTTGTTTCCTTTCCTCACACATCTCCTCTTGCCTTACCTTTTTACCTGTCTGGTCTTCTGTCCTCTCTCATCTAATCTTGTCTTTTCTTCTTCTCTCCTCTCGCCTTGTCTCGTCTTATTTCCTCTCTTCTCATCTCTTTCATCTCGCCTCCTCTCCTGTCCTATCCTTTGGTCTTGTGCCCTAATGGTTCCTAATGCCTTTTCTCCTCTCCTGTTCCTCTCCTGTCTCTCCTCCTCTTCTCATGCTCTTGGGTCAGTCGAGACTGTGCCTTCTTTATTTGCTGTCCCACTTTGTTTAAGGACCTCTCAGGCCAGTGGTCCAATTGGCCTCCTGGTCCTGCTGGGGATAGAGCCATATTGATCCAGAGTGGTATCACAGCTAAATTGGTTGCATTTTCCACCCGGACTGTGGCTGCAGAGTGAGGACATTCAGATATACTGACCTCCATTTGCACTGGCACCTAAGGACAGGAGCTAAATGCTGCTTCAAAACCCTACAATAGCCAAAGGTCTCTGGTTCCGCAAAGACACTGAATGTATATTTCTTGTTTCAGCACATGCTTATGCAAGATTTGACAATCTATAATTACACTGGGTATATTTACATTGAAATCTCTCTTCAGTTATGGATTTGCTTCTTTTTTATAACTTTATATAGATTTCTTTACTTCCCTGCCTTTTCCATTAAAGCACTGTCATCTGTGATATGTTGAGGTATGTCCACTGCTTATGTTTTGTTGCTTCTTTTGTCTTAGGTTGTCATTGGCCTTCCTAATGCTGAATATAGATTAGATTTTTAAGAAAAAGTAAATGTACTAATTAAAAATTCTTCACTGAAATTCCTCTTTGTTTGTTATTTAGTCACTGATGTAGTTTTGAAATTGTGAGGTGCACATAAAATGTCACAGAAGATATATTTGAAAAATTAAACCAAATTACACTTGGAAACAATGGCTTGCAAGGGGTTACTAAGTCAATTAATTTCTACTGTTGAGATAATGACACTGAAATATTTCTGCCTCAAACTATATTGTTGTCCGCTTTGACGGACATTCGACCACATGGCAATTGAAGAGAGAGGAAAAAGTTAGAAACTGGATTGGGGCCATTAGCAGGCCAGAGACTGATTGGACTCTACTTAAGAGCACTGCTTCTCCAGTTGCTGTGGGTGGGTGAATACATTAGCATGTGACATGCCCAGAGCTGAAGACAGCTGAGTCTTGTCACCACAGCTTGCTGAGAGACGTGTGTGTGTGTTTAGACTGTGGTTAGTGAATAGAAGGGTTACACTAACTTGAATTGATTTTTTTTGGAGCATGTGCTATGTTGACGTGGGTGTGGGTGTGCGCGCACAGTGGGGAGCACATTGGTTTGGATAGGCTCTATGTGAGAGCAGGGTCGAGGAGGAGGAGGAGGGTGGTGTTGAGGAAGCTGTCTGGCACCAGGGCATGCCAACTGTGCCTAGCTTTGTCTACACCCACATAGGCAGCTGTGTACTGCACGATCCACCCAATTTTGCCATAGGGTTAACACATACATACATAAACACACAATTACACACACACAGAAAAACAAGGCCAGAAGTTCAGACACAACTACAACCTTCTTCACTCCAGCAAACAGTTTTTGAGGCTTTTGCAGATGAGAAATTTGTATGAAATAAATCTAAAATCCTTGCACAAGCTCCATATTCAGGAAACAAACCGACACTATGGTTTTCTGTTCAGCAGCACATCGATTGCCTGCCATATGGTAAGCACAGGGTGTTATGGATTATCAAAATAATGAAAGGCTACTATCAGCAGTTACGTCTGTGCTATTCCTTTGGTTAGACTCGAAGAACGTGAAGATGGAGCCAGAGCAGGTCCTGGGAGAGGAGGACTATTTCTGTGTCGCCTGCAGCCACTGACACAGTGCGAGTGTTTACTGCTGTGCCATGCTGCCTCTCACAGAGGGAGCAGTTGAAGGATGACGGCTGACATTATTGTGCCTCCAGCCTGTAGCAGGAACAGTACAGGGAGAGCTTATTTAACCATCAGGTCACCAGACTGACTGCAACATTACACAGAAAGGGAGTTGTTGACTGCAGTCTCATGGCTGCAACAGTATACAGTCTATTAACCTGACAATCAGCAGCCAAGGTTAGATTTAAATAGACCACTTTAAAATGGAGGGTTTTCTCAAAGAAGCAAGATTAACGGTTTTTCAGGACAGCACATGTAAGATGGTTTTAAAATATAAAGAAAAACAATTTAAATGGTGAAACATCTGGTTTAACATTGCAGCAATACACCTCTCTCCACACAAGATGGCACTGGCAATGCATGTGTCTTCAGCCGAGCTCAAGCCTCCAGTCTGGATTGGACAGAACTATTCCTTCAGGTCACTAATCTAAACACAGACAGTCCTCATACACTTGTTTTCACTCTCCTCTCCCCCAGAATAACAACACATGGATCCAAACAAACAAGGGATTATTTGAATGGATTTAAGAAGAGTGAAGTTTCCCTGCATTTTTGACAGGTAACAAAAGGAATAAATTCACTAGTGAGCTTTAACAATAGAGGCCATTCATCAGGCCAGGCAGTTCTTTGAACTGCTAACATGGTAGATGCTCACCATCTTGACATTGTCAGTGTTGTTTCCTCATCAAAACAGCTCTAAACAAGTGCTGTAGAGGGGTTTCCTTGTCGGTGTATAGCATAAAATTGTGAAGGGCTTCATTTGAGCTGATATATTATTTTACTCTATGAGAAAGGAGTTCACTGTCACAGCCTCATGTCTAATGTAGACAGTACTGAACCACTTTATACATGATAGAAATGCAAATGATGCCCCATTTATATGGATGTGTGGGTTTTAAAAAGCCATACATTAATAATCAAAGATCATTTGATATTGAGTAGTTCAGCTTTTTTAATATTTAGAAGAAAATATTCACAGACATGGTCTTATTTTCCTTTTCTCTCTACATATTCTTTAGCAGTCTTTCAATTCAGTCACTAAATATCCTTTTAAATGAGCAAAACGTTATTTACATAATGAGAAACTGTACATTTGACAAGAAACCCACGTACAGTGAATGTAAACAGCTTCAGAAATGGTTGTATGTTAGAGTCAACCTAGATAACCAAGATACCTTCAGTGACCTCCTGAGATTTGCAGATTTTGTGTACTTTTTAGCATGCAACAGCTGGATGGTAATCCAGCTGCAGTATCGCCACCATCAAGCATCTTTTTCGGTCTCCTCCGTGATTTTTAAATGTGAGATGTCTGTACTTTTGAACTTTGACTTTCATGGTAAATGCTGGACTTCTGTCCCAACAGGCACGAGGAGCTCTCAGGGAGCCGGCTGTAATCTGTATCAGCCTCTCCAGTCAGGGTGAGCCATCCCATTCAGAATGACTCTCAGGGCTTCCATGGCAATTTACTCTCACGACTACACAAAAGAGTCCTCAGAGTCCTCTGAGACCTTGCCAGATAGACAACTAACAGCCAGCAGTGTCTTACAAAAAATAACACTTTACACTATTTCCCAAAATTGTGACTGAAAGGCTCTACAATAACAGCAGCAATGCCAGCACAGCAAGCTGAGTGCATCTTTTTTAATAAAAACTACTATTTGATGCGATAAGTGGGAAATAATGAGAAATAAATTATACAAACACTGATTTTATGAACTTTTCTGAACCTCCTCAGGGGCTTTGCAGTACACTTGTCAGTTTATTTGAAGTATGTTTGCAATTATTGCATTTGTTAACTCATGCCACTATTTTTTACTTGACATGTTGCTTTGGGCCATTGACATTATTGATTTAAAAATAATTCGGTTGCAGTCTGAACTCCATTTATAAGCATATCCATAAAGCATTTACATACAGTAATATGCTTCACCCTCTTTTTCACTAAATTCATTTCACTGCCAAATATTATTGATATTACTGACATTATTACCACACCGAGCCAACACAAGTCAACATCCAGAGTTACTTAGCAGGCAAAGTATTTTATTTCACTGTAAACAACATTATTATGCATCAGGCTATAAAATGGAAATAATAAAAGCATATATCGTATGTTTGTTTGTTTTTCTTGTCTAGACTTTTAATTTGATGCTAATAATAGTATTTCCACTAATAAGCAATGGGACTAATGGAGAAGGAAGAAGAAGAGCTGTCTTTTCTATGGATTGCATGAGACAGACTCGAGCCTACACAACATCAGCTTTCATATAATCACCCGGGGAATTAGTTTCTTTCAAACAAATCACGTCGTTTCACAGGACGAGTGAGAATATTCATTAAAATGAAATTTTAATTGCAAAAGATCAGTTAAGAGAAACACAATGAAACTATGACAACAAGAATGCTCGATTGTTTCCTTTTAACTCATGACTATCTCACATAGCTTGACTACTCTTGGGCATATTCGTACCTCGTTATTCTGACGACAGAACATCAATTATAAATGCCTATCTTGCTTTCCTATCTGTTGGATGCAGATGAGAGTTATTTAAGCTCAACAGATTGAGGTGTGGTGTGACAGATTTAAATCTCTCAAAGAAGAAAATTTTAACTCTGGCACTATTTAAAGCATTCAATGGATTTAAACAACAATGAAAGCAATGAAGGATAACACAACAGTAAATACGTCACAAGAGAGAGAGCTGAGTTCTTTGCATCTTTATTTATAATGTACCTCCTTAGTTTAACATGATGCCAGATGGAGAAACAGAGAAGAGAATTGTTATAATACACAGAGCCATTCAGAAAACTCTCAAAGGCTTGGTCTTCATCAGCTTCTTTTGGTTTTGTACCGGCATATTGTTATTACTATGTTTGTTTATAGCATCACTGATAATGTTGGCTTAACTTTTTAGAGAGCTTGTTGTGGGTATGGGGAGGTATTTTATCTCCTAGTTATATAAGCAGTAAAAAAAAAAAAAAAGAAGAACAAAACCAGAGAAAAAATATATATATTTAGATTGTTATATACTGGATTTTGTCACATTGTATGTACATTTTTTATATGTAGAACAACTTTTTTGGACTTATAAAATAAAAAATGGCTGCATTAAAAACTAAGAACATGCAGTGTTGAAGTATTTTTGAGCAGATTATTTGTCTGGTGACATCTTCCAAACTAAAGGAAAGAAAATTAAACAACTATAAGCAACCATTGTCTTTTAAGAAATCAAAAAGGCACTTCAAATGTCATTTAGACTGTTCAGAGTGACTGATACTTAGTGGGCCACCTTTCAAACTGTATAATAGTTGTGTGCAAGATTTTGCACCTGCAGCATCATAAACATCCTAAGTCCCAGACAGCTCAGACCCTCCCCAGCATACGGGCAATCCACCAGTTGCATGGCATGACAATTTGACAGATGACCCGGCCACCTTGGTAGTAATATGGCCATGGGTTGAAGCCACCCAGGGGCTCATAGTAGCGGCGGCAGTAGCGGTAACCCTGGCGACAGTACTGGCAGCAGTAGCCACGTTCATCCAGACGGTTATCCAGCTCAATTCCAACTTCTCTCTGCAGAGGACACAGGATTGGTCAGAGTTACCATCACACACGTGGCAAATACAAGTCTTCTCAAGCCAAGGACAGGAAAAGTAAGTTTGTAGGTCAGCAGAATATACTGTATGTAAAAACCGAACAAGAGTGAAGAGATCAGAACTAATGTCTGAAAATACAAAGTTGTGCCATGCTTGGTCACTGTGACAAAGAGATCAAGATGGCAGTGAGAGTGAGCCATCTTGATTTAAGCTCCACATGCATAAAACATGCTATAATACCTTTGACCTTTGCAGGACTGCAGGCTGCACAATGCCTCATCTTTGAATGCATCATCGGTGCTATCTTCCATCAATTGGATTCTAAGGTTGGTAGTTACCACCATAATTACACTATTTCTTTCATCTCTGACCTCTTAACTTCCTTGACCGCAGCCCACACTCAGTACCAAAATGACTTCCCCTCCTCCAATAGAGCATCCAAATTTGAGCTCCCCCACATCTTGGTTCCCTCCCCCGACCTTGACTTTAAGTGCATGGCACATTGCTAAAGCAATTAGCAGAGTAATGATCGCCTAACAAGGATTCTTTCATTTGCTCTTGCTGGCTGCCTCTGAATTTATAGAGGGGCCAAATGAAACCCAAACGAAAGGTAAATTGGGTAGAATTAATGGCCCTCAGATTTTTCCATTGTGCTGGTTGGTTCATGCCCTCGTAGACTTGTGGGTGCTGAGTGTCATGCCTTTGATCAAGAGCAACTCCAAATGGGGTTCAGAGAAGTGCCACTTAACTCACCGTGCAAGCTGAGGCAGCAACTGCCCTCACTATGCATGTGACCACATTTCAGTTTCTTTTACTAAATGAATCCTCAGAGACAATGTGCCGCTGTCATCTTAAATGGGAGCAGACGGCCTGCACTGACATCATATTCACAACAAACTGGCATAATTCTCTGCATGCGCTTACAATGACACAGCCACATGCAATTGTACAGAACAAAACACATCCACTGTTGGGAATAGAGAATGTGTGGGAATTGTTTAAGAGGACAGGACCCGTAGGAACACATGGCTGAGTCCGTTCAGTCCCCTGCTACTTCAGGTATTGGAATTAGGGTTTTGGTGCCTATATATCTCAGTGGATAGTCAGCCACAGTGGTTTTATATATATTTTGTATGTTTTCTGTCCTGTATAGGTCAAAGTCAAGGTAACTTCTATTATCCCCGAGGGCCAAGATGCTGCACAGCCAGCAGTTAAAAGACAACAAACAATCCAAGCATGCAACATGCAACTTCAGATCAAAATTTAAGATAAAAAATTTAGCTGTTTAGAAAACATATAGCAGGAGGAATAACTTAGTTTGTTGTTTTGCAGCAAGATAGACAGAAGGAACACAAACTCCTTGAACAAGGGATGGCTATGATCAGCCAAAACCGAACAAGCCTTCTTCAAGGATTTATCTTCATACAGGGGCATAAGATCATGTAAAGTTGTAGTAATTTTAGCAATCCCCATACAGAGACTAAAACTGACAATGATTTGCCTTTACTCATGGTCTGTCAGCTGTCAGTTCTGGATTACCTTGTTCATCTGTGTATCGCACAGGTATCGAACAAGTATCTCCATTGTGGATAAAAAAAAAAAGATTAAACACATTGCACTGGGTGGCACTGTATTTTATTACAAAACCCCAGACTGGACTATGTTGCCCCAAAGAAAATGATCAACCTTATCCTTTAGGGTAAATAGACCATATCAACAGACAAAGGAAAAAGTGAGAACTGACTCAATAAAACAAGAATAAGACATTTTCATAACATTAAAACCCTGAAGCTTGTGATATAAATAAAATGAAAAAATATATAATCATATAACAATAAATTCACCACAAGTATGGACTAATAAAAAAGTAACCCATGCATCTGATGTGTAAACTTACACACTCACGATACACACTTAACACACAGAGAAAGGGTGTGACAGATGATATTCAGGATAGCTAGATTTGATTTATTACTATGACAAGCACAGGTAGGCTTTTAATAATTTATTGTTTCATTCAGGTCTCAGGTCATCAGCTTCCAGGCAACAATCTGTTATGGAAACAACACAAAAGCTGTCAATGGACCAGCG
Source organism: Monopterus albus (assembly GCF_001952655.1). Taxonomy (NCBI): domain Eukaryota; kingdom Metazoa; phylum Chordata; class Actinopteri; order Synbranchiformes; family Synbranchidae; genus Monopterus; species Monopterus albus. The sequence continues at coordinate 4,351,274 of NW_018127882.1, read as the reverse complement.
ATAATCTTATCTGCTTCTCACAGCCCAAACTTGGGGTCTTACAAAATGTAGAGCTCCGGCTTGGAAATTGAAGAAAATATTTTATTCAAATGACACTCCGTTTATCAAAACAAACAGCCAATATGCAGCATTGTACCTTAAAGACAATTAATCAGAACTATCCTTTTAAAACAGAGGGTACATATTAATCACTCTGGCTTTGAGTTGCCATCTTTAGTGGGATGCTACGGTGATAAGAATGGTTCACCTTGGGAAATCTGAGTCAGTCTCACAAACAAGCAGCATTAATGAAGAGTAAAAGCCATTACCCCTTTTCTGCACCTGATTTCATCACACACTCAGGCTCATGTAACACATGCAAACAGCCAGTTGCACGCACACACACACACACACAGACATACACACAGCTTTGTGCATAATATGAAGCCCTGGATATGAATGAGTTTGCAGACTAGAAAACTGTGTCAGTCATTCAATAAGATGTAACGAATCAAAGCACGACTCCTCTAATCTCCACACTTGTTGGAGTTATTTCAC
>NW_018127882.1:4327618-4350711 GCF_001952655.1 Monopterus albus | reverse complement strand
AGCACATTCCTGGATGTGTTATTAAATCTCATAGCAAAACAGCAATGATAACATTTCTGTTTTGTACCCTGCTTTGTATTTGAAAAGGTTTATTTTTTTCATGCACACACACAGGATGGTACAAAATTGCTGCATGTCCTGAATCAGATTTTCATCTTACTGTGCTCTACAGTGGAATGACAATGAAATGAAATTTGTGTGGATACTGTAATTGAAAAAGGAGATAATCATGTATTTCACTAAACTCTGCTGGTTTACCAAGGTGATAAGGAGCTTTAGCTTCGGTGTAAAGATTCCTCTTGAGGCACAAACCACTCCTGTGTTCATGGATCTGAATCCCTTCTGCTTTTTTGCACCTCTGTTATTCTGACCCTGGAAATGTCTTCCCGAGATTTGCAACATGTTTCTCACACAATACAAATATTTAGATGCTGGCACATGACAAATGTTTTTACACATTCATGTATGTGTGTGAGGTCGATTCATGCTGTATGGTTCAAGGACAGTGACACCATCCCTTCAGCCTTCTCACATGGTAGATATTCAATTTTAGATTTCCAGGGCCACCTCTGATACACACTGCAGTCTGACATGGAAACCATGGCAAAGATCAGTTTCATATATCCGTCAGCCTTTGGCACGAGGATTCAAACGACTGTTCTCCTTTCCAAACATGTGCTGGTGGGAGACACAGCACTGAAATTCAAGCTTAAGAACCTCAGTTAAATTTAAAATGCAAGTTTTTATGTGCATAATTGTGTGTGAATAAGAAACCGTGTGAGCAGCTGACTGTGCGCGTTGCTTTCTGTCTGTGTATACATTCACATGAGTAAAGTCTGGCTAACGTGTGTGGCTTCCCACTGGCATGAGTGAGAGTTCAGACTCCCAATTACAGTCTGCTGGCTGCCCTCTGCTTGTCCACAAAGACCTGTGTTATCGTTGCACCCACAAACAGAGCCTGGATGTGCTGCTGGAATGGATTGCAGTGGTATGCATTACTCAGCTGATAGAGGCAGACGTTTCAAAAGAAAAGTCGAGTTTTTCATCCCCTGGTATGTTTTAATTGCTTAGTGCGGCATCTCCTGCTGCAGACCATGAGGGAGAAGACAGAGGAGCTGGGGGGAAATTGGGGAGTTGAGCGGGAGGTGTTTCTGGGACGAACTTGATAAATGTCAGCATTATAGGACGTCTCATTTCTCTGCACGTCTCTCACCGTTTCTCACAGCTCTGAGGAGCAGACTGAGCTTGTCTCATTATCCTTGAATTTTGCTCTAGTAGCAATTCATGTGTAAGTGCTGAATGTGTGTCTGTTTGTGTGTTGGAAATCTCTGCACCTGTGTATGTTCCTGGTATCATTAGTGTGCTGCTTTTTTGTGTCTGTGTGAGTGCATAATTTATGTGTAATATACTGCTTTATGTGATTTTCCCTCAGAGTCGGGGATAATTAATCATCCAGTATTGAGTGGTTTATATGAGCTGCACCAAAATATGCCACTTGGCCTTTCCATTCATTTTATATACTTTGATAATTAAAGTATTATTAATAAATGTAACTTATCTGTACAGCAATAACTGACCTTGGGTGTGTTTCTTATGCAGTGATTTCCACCGCCTCAAGAAAAGGAAGTGAAAAAAGGCACTAACGGATGCTGTAAGGCACAAGTTGCTGCCTTTGAAAGGCTGCATATTCTTCTCAATTAATGGAGAGACATTTAAAGAGTCTTCAATGAACTGGCCTTACTTAAACAGATATATAAAGCAATTGCTCTGCCCTCTGGTGCACAAAGTCAGTTTTAACATCAATTAGTGAACGATTTATATGCAGAAAGAGTCGAGGCAGAGCGGGAGCTGATTTAAGTGACTGTACTGTAGCTCGTGATGTGTTCCCTAGATAACGTGGCACAGAGGAGCCTACTTACATAGTCGTTCACGGGAAGGTGGTCCAGGACATCACGGGTGAAACGCTGACCTGTGACCTCTGCATCAGGTGTGTCCACATTTTCCATCTCGACATCTGAACACACAGAAAATGTGGGAAACAGAGGAGATCTTTCCCCTTGTGAACGCTCTTTTGTTGTTTGAAGTAAAATGAGAAAGCTCTTTGATAAAATTTTGGCTTGTATAAATTTTTTTCCAGTGGCTTGATGCTAATTACTAACATTCGGGAGAAATATGCTGGAATTCAGTCTAAGCTTGTCCATGCTTCAGTCAAACAATGCAGCTGTTCTGATACACACACCGTTTTCCACAGATCCTAGTTAACAAAGCCCATATATCCTTATGTGAAGAATCCCTAAGAACAAATCTCTACAATGACCTTCAGCAGTGAATGAATATAATTAAACACATTTACTGAAGTAAATATAAAGTTTATGTACATTTTTAGATACTTTATTTAAGACTGAGATAAACCTGAGATACAGTAAACCTCTACTACTTTTTCTAGAACAATGTGGCAGTTTTCTTGGCTCTAAAGCAAAAAAAACAACAACCCTGCTCTCTTCTTTTGATCCTGCAATAATTGATTTTGCAGCTTCCTGGGGGGCAGCGGAAACAACCTGTGAACGTAACATAGACATATCATCATCTTTTAAGATGATATGTCAAACTTGTTAGCAAAAAGCTGCTTATTTACACATTCGTGTCAAGCTACATAAAGCCGTGCGGCGCTGCAGGTTTAGGTGATAATTTTTTGTTGGTTCATTATCATCCCATTCACACTGACACATTATTTTAACATTGCAATAAATATATCAATTCTCATTTCTCAACAGTTATGGCAAGATATCTATTGGAAAAAGGTTTAAATAATCTAATGACTGGAATATTTTTTCACTTATTTTAGAAAAAACTGGCTCAAAAGCAAATTAATAATGTAGCATTAGCCCTTCCACTTTATATGTTAATGCTTAAGTGATAATAATCCAATATCCTTCTATAATGAAGAGTATTATCAGCAAAATGTAGCTAAAGTGTCAGAAGTAAAGCTCCTCATTATAGAAGATGGAGTATTTTCACACCGTTAGTCAGTGGTGGAAGAAGCATCCAGATGTTTTACTTAAAGGATCAATACCACAGACTGAAAACACTCCATTTTCTATTATTTTCACACTGTGGTATTGATACTTTAAGTAAAACATCTGGATGCTTCTTCCACTCTCGACCACCAGTCACAGAGAGTAGCCCTGGCTGGATGCTCATAAGGTTTGGGAAATCATGTGATGTTTATGGACCTGTGTCTGGCCTGTGGGATGCCCTCCAGTGAGGGTGTTAATAGTCTCTATTTAGAGGCGGAGGTGCCCCCTGCTCTTACCGCTCAAGGGGGACGGATGAATCCAGTGGATGGGCAGCTCCTGGCAAATCTCCCAGATCTTGGAGTTGAGGAGGAAGGCAGGGTTAACAATGGGCTTCTCGGCAGGAACCCACACTTGGGAGTCCTCCACCTTCATATCCATGGCCTCTGTGTCATCCACCTGCTAGAAAACACCACACACACACACACACATATCATATAGCAAGCCAGAGTATAGTCCTGCATTACACTCTGAGCAATGTAGCAGCTCCAGCCTCATCAATTTATATATCACCTCTCTGTCTGCGGAGAGGGCAGCAGCATCCTGACTCCCGACATCTACTGCCCTGACTCCCTCCTCTTTCTCTCCCTCGCCCTCCTCTTAAGACTCAGGCGTGCTCTTTCTATTATACATCATTGAAATTCACAGACATTGATGATTTGACTTTGAAATGACTGTGGAAGGTCTTCATTACTCTGAGTGTGGCTGCAATATCGTTTAATGTGACAGACACAATAAAGCCTTGCATCATCCCCCTCCTCCCCCCGTTGACTCCCCCTCCCCCTCCACCATAGTGCTTCACTTGGCACCCAGCACTATCAGTGGGCTTAATTTGTTGATACTGTAGTTCATGAGCTGTAAAGTAAACTATTATTGCTTAATGATAGGGACTACATGTCAGTGTTGTCTAATAGAGACATATGAAGGGGATTTGGTAATGCTCTTCCCTAACAGTGCAGATATTTATTTTCTTCATGTATATGTAAATACACACACAAACAAACAAACCCCTCTTCCCATTCCCTTGTTAATTAGCAACCCAGAACAGTAAAGCAGTTCACTTGACAAATGTTTTTACAAGGTGATTTTCTCTCAGTCTAAAGCTTAATTGCACATTAGTTAAGCTTGACGTAGAATCCTGGGGCTATAGTAGTAGCAGGAGTCATTTATACTTGGTCGTGCCCCTTCCCTTCTTTTAACCTCTGTCACTCGTGCATGAATTAGATGTTTGCTTTCCACGATGCTTTGTGTTTATCATATGGAGACATAGCTGTGACCTACAGAGAAGATAAAAAAGACTTAAGCACATTCCATCACATTGAAGATTGTGTTTGGGCATGGGATGTGTTTAGCCAAGCTTTTGACAGACTCTCCCTTGCTTTTAAGCGCTGGCCAGTAGACTAATGATGACTCGGAGGACTGGTGCAGAGCTTTGTGGTGGTACTGTGGAGGGGGCGCTCTAGCCTCGAGCTGGTGTGCTCACTGTTCCTGTGGTTGCAGAAATTACAATCAAACTGGAGGAACACAAACAGCTCTCTCTAATTGGCCCTCTTAGCCACTGAAGCCAAGTGAGTCTTCTCCAGAAAGTAAATGGAGGTCACGACACGGGGCTCGCAGCATGACTTTGACTTTACAGTTGAAATACGGCTCCAATAACTTGTAGGAGAGGGCGCTTGGGGGATAGTCGTAAAGGTCAACATTTTAGCATGGGGCATGGATTTCTAAATGCCAGTTGACAAGCACAAAGACAACATGATTACAGTGCTCCAGTTCATACACACCTTTGAAAGGCTTTTCCATCTTGCTATTGACAAATGATATATTATTAGGGCACAAGCAACTTTTTATCAAGGATTGGACCTTGGGAATGATGGTAATTTGTTTTGTGTGGCCCACTTCTGGTGTATGTAAGCTTCCCGCCTACAGTGCACAACTTAATTATACACCAGTTGTGCTGTGGTTAATGAATTTACCCTCTCCTGCTACTGTGTCCCAAGGGGGGAAACACTATCTACATGACACATGGTTTAAAGTGGCGCTATGTTTGCCAGAGATCAACAAACATTTTCTCATGATACCCAGCAGCTTTCACATCCTGCACATAACACAGGCAGGGGGTTTTATTATGCAGTCTAACAGGTGGTGAATTTTTGTTGACACCCGTATTCACTTAAAACGAGAGTGCTATCACTTGCTTAAGGGCTGTAAAATCCAAGTCACAAAAACATTTAAAACGGTAAAATTTTCAAGTTGGGTGCAACTCTGGTGAAGCTATCATAGCTTATTAGCTGTGTTGCACTGTACACACCGCTCTTTTGAAAGAAGAATGATTTTCAAAAAGTAATAATACATGAGTCGATTGTACAAATACATTTTTTAAATAAACATTTCCATTAGCAGCAGCACTTGCTAAGTGCTTCTTTCTCCACTTCAGCAACTCTGTATTGAATGAAGCACTGTAATGGCACAGTGAGTGAAGGACCCAAATACAAATATTGTGATTGAATACCATTAGCACATTGGGTAGCACATAGCATGCCAGTTTACAGTAGTTTGCAAGTATTCACCACTTCAAGCCTTCTGAAACTATACATCATATTTTGTGTAGATATACAGCTGATTTTTGCCGTGTTGTTTTATGTCACCAGGTGTGTGAACTTTTGGTCTTTTGTTGCTGAAAAGTCTCCCCCTGCCACTGACTGAGCTCATATCCTCGTGGAGACAGCTATGAGACAAAACCAACACTACTGTGTGCAGGATACCGGTGCGTTCACATCCTCTGCTGTGGTAGTTTTGCACAGCACACTGATTTTATGTTTGCAGTTGTTGTCTGAGTGGGAGGTTTTGGGTTGGGTTGCTGGGCGAGCTTTGGTCATCCATATTAAGTGGCTGTTTAATGGAGCAGGTACCATCTATTGACAGTGTTTAGAGGTGTGAGGGAGGTGGATGGCGATTTCTGTGTCAGACTGGTGGAACCTGAATGAAGCTCAGGGATTACTCCCTCAGATGTTTCACAAAGGAGGCAAATTGAAAAGGGAGGGAAAAATCCTGACAAACAATTCATGTTTGTCACCTGGTTCTCCCTTGCAGGAGCTGAATTTCTTATCAGCTGCTTGCAGTTTTTCACTGTTTTTTCCACTGTTTTTCACCTTGGCTCTAAAGCCTGCCGCAGCTGCTCTGAGCCCTCATTCTTTAAAGCCTGTGGCTGGGTTAAGCTAGGAACTTTTAGTACTCAGCTAACCCCTGTAAGTTTCATGAGTTTCACACCTGAGGAGGAACTGCTGATCTTCTCTAGGGTCACATACGGGTGGATTTTTGCTGATGGTGGATCACCTAATGTGACAACAGACCTTGGTGAGGTCAGGCCAGAACAGGAACACTATAACCATAGAAATTCAAGATCATTTTCATTTATTAGTTAGTCATACAAATTCAACAAATTTCTCAGTGTCTCTTCCTGGTGTCATGTAGTTATAACAAGAAAACACAAAATAGTCTGACAGATAATCTCCTGTGAAATAACTGTCATGATCCCAGTCCTGGTCCTGTCTCTGCCCTGTGCTTTCCCTGGTTTTAAATACCCAGGCCCAGTCTTCGGTCTACTTTTCCTGCTCTTATTACCTTCTCTGCTGAGCTCTGCCCCACACTGCTCACAATCACCTGCCTTCTATCAGCATAATCAACAACTCTATATAAAAGTCAGCTCTCAACATTCACTCACTTTTATTGTCATGGCTGAAGAGCTAGTTTTTTGTGATTCCCTGTGCCTGCCAGTTTTTTTTTTTTTTTTAATACCTGTTTTCTACCATGGACTGATGCTGAATGAACTGCTGGATTCACCATTGTTTGGATGTTTTATTTATTTATTTGTATTTTCTTGTCAGTATCTATTCAAGTTTTCAATTTGCTTTATTGTGCATGGACTCCTGGTCTGAACTGTTTGCATAGTCTGGCTGCTTGTAAATGAAATTTTTCGCTCCTGTGACCATGAATTATCTTGTTTCCACTGTAGCTGTTTTTTCTCTATTTTATATTAGATGTGTAACCATATTTACCAGAGGTGGCTGTTGTTGTGTATTTACTTGAGCTGGCCACCGTACCTGCATGTGTTTTTACTGTTAGCCTAGCCAATATTTCTTAACTGTCTGCCGTCCTTAGTGGTCCTGTTATGTACCATTGTTAGTTACCGTGTCTGTTTCCATCTGACTGTGTTCTGTATGTCCATTAAATCACCATTTAATCGCCTCTTCATCAGTCAGCATGTGGGTCCTCAAAGTACAATTGTGACATGTTGCTTTCACAATCTGGTTTTTGTCCCGATTAAACAAATGAAAGTGGTGCTGGGAATTTTTTTTAAACATTCTGATAAAATGAACTAGCTGTTTTCAGTTTCTGTTAAACAACTGGCTGCTAGCTATAGATTCATATTTAGCCTACAGATGTGAAAATGTTATCTTCAAACTTGCAGCAGGAAAGCAAATAATCAAAAAGCAAATCAAAGCACAAATTAACATTTCCCAAAACACCAAATTATTCTGAGATTTTAAAATGTAACAGTACCCTTTTTTTTATTATCAAAAAATAACATAGATTCAAAATACTCGATTACAACCAATTTCATTTTGTCTTCTTATATCCTCCTTCTGTAATGCAACCACAAAGCATTATTATCCAAGTGTCTTTGTTGACCTGGTATACAAATCCTATTTGTACTCATGAGTCCACCTTAAACACCACCCACTGACTAGACTGCAGTATAAAAATGTTGCAATCTCTTTCTACATGTGAACAAAATCCAGTCGACAGGTTTCACCGAAACACACTTGGATAACAAATTAGTAGCTTAAAAATGTAACTTAGAAGACATGATTGCATGTTTGTCTGCCTGGTTGTCACTACTTGGTCTGACAGGTGTGGCTACAGTAAGTGTCATCTCACAAGCTTATAGCCGTGGTCACTGAATTTGATCGGTTAGGACACTTAATATAAACAGCAGCTTTGAAACACCTTTTGAGTCATAAGGACTCCCGTAACTATTGGTATAGTTACTTTCCTGGTCTTTGGAGTGTTGTGTTAAGCCTATTATGCTTCCCAATGTTAAAAAAAAAATTTGTATGGGCATATGGTACTGACTGTCCAATTAGTATCTGTAAACATGGATCAGACATTATAAAGATAAGAGGGAGGAAAAAAAGTCAGCATTTGGTTTTTGGGTGTAGCAGCTTGAGTTTTCAAAGTTGAGACTGAGGCTGGGGTCTTGCTTGGACTGATAATTGGCTTATTCTGTTTTAAACTGAAGCAGGAAGTGTGTCAGATATTTGCCAGTTACTTCCCAGCTACAATGTGAATGTAAATGAGAGCATGCTAGCAGTAGAAACATTTGAGAGAAGGATTTTCTTTGAACATACGGCCCACTCAGTGAATTGCACTGTGACACTAAAAAATTGGGAATTTCAATTGAATTTCTCTCATTCTTTTTGCCGAGGTTCACTCTATAAGAACCCAGAGAAGTAGAATGAATCCCTTTTAAACTTGGAGAGGGAACCTCGTGAATTTTACAAAGAAAACATCTTTTTAAAAATATCATTTTAATGGTGTATCTCTCATTCAGACCTCTCTTGCACCCTTCCCCCTTTAGGCTATTTGGGCAAAGTCTCTGGAAGAGATGATTAAAAATTAATATTGGCTCAAGACTGACAGCAAACACCATTTGATGTGAACCACAAAGAGGCTATATGGGTTGTGGGCAGCTTTCTGACAGTTTCACAGGCACCACAAACCCCAGTTTATTTTTTCAGTGAGAGGGGAGGGAGAGGCAGGATAAGAGAGGCTGAGGATTTGTGTGGTGCTCACAGCACTCTGCTCTTGGTTATCTCCCTACAATATGCATGACAGCCTCTGTACTACAGAGAGTCTGAGGTACAGACAGCTGTGGGAGGAGGCCTACCAGTAACTCCGTGTCCTCAGCCTCCGACTCTGCCACTGCGGGTAGTTTCCTAGTTTGGGTCCTGATGTAGCACCTCTGATGTTCAGCAAACCGGATCCCAGTGATTCCCTTTGAAAAAAGAAATGAAGGGATTTTCAGAAATTCAGATGTATCATTCATTAGCTGTCTGTGATATGGATATCCCATTAGCACTGAGGTGATCAATTTAAAATGCTCAGCTCTTTTTGATAATCAAAGCTCTTAAAAGAGATAAGTTAAAATCTAATGAGTGAGAAAAGGTGTGTTTTGATCTTTTCTTTTTCTTTTCCTTTCACGTGGTATAAAACTGACTGCTGGGTTCTTGCAACGCAGCTCTTGCTTTCAAGCTGAATGGAAGTGAAAAGGAGGGGGCGTTTCACCAAGGCTGCATAATGCTTCATCAAAGTATATATCGCACAGGTGAGCCAAGTGACATTGTTGAGAATGAAGTGTTTTCTACAGAGAGTGGTCCCACTGAATTAGCTAGTCATAGGTCTCTGTCAGCCTCTTAATCTGCACAGTCAAGTGTGGAGTCACTCTTTAGCTCCACTGATGATCCTCCACCACTTGGACAGTAGCTCTATTCAGTCTGACACACAGAGCCTCAATAGGCAAGAAATATCTATTAATTCTCTCTTGCTGCCATTCTATGTTAATCTAAGATATTCGACTGGAATAAGTCTGAAAGACTGTCAGTAGATCAGATTGTATCCAATTTAATTTCTGTGGAGCTGCTCATTCATATTACTGTATTAGAACAGACGGCAGGATCTACACCTGCCATAGCTGCTTTAAAATTGTATCAGCTGAACATTGTATGAGTGGTACCATGAAAATGGACTTGATTCAATCTAAATTTAATTACAGTAACATGGTGATTGCTATGACATCTCCTTTGAATTGGTTAACTTGACCACAAGGGTGCTATTTCTACATATTTTTTGTGGTGCTGTCACTCTGAAAACCAGATACCAGCTGCAGAAGACGTGATACAAAGTGATGCTTGTCATAATCTACAGTGCCGTGTGTAATTTCATCTGTGTGGAAAAAGGATGGGGCAATAATGGTCTCAAGCACAAAAGCATAATGTTTATGCCGGGCTTTATTGTGATGAGCCTCTGTGTAATTTGGGTCTGCTGTATTGGAGCACTGCAGGAGAAGAGAAGAGGGCAATGTTTTGATGAGATATAATGATCACTGGGGTTGGTCAACCAGAAAATGAAGAAAGACACATTAACATGGGGATGAGAAATGGAAAAGCAATGTCATTTTAACAGACAATTTTGAAATATCCACTTGGTGTATCCATGTACAAGATGCTCATCTGTTTCTAATCAAGAGCAGAGAGAACATGAAATGCATCATTCACCTCCTGTGAACAAAGAACAAAGTCTGGTCGGCAGCCATTAGTTTGGTCGATGATCAACATAATTATCTGTATTTAAGTAACATTTCTTACTCAATAAACATATAACCTTCAATACAATCTGGCTGTATTTTCCATTTTTTTTTTACATGAAATTATTAACTTATTCCAGACTACAACATATACCACAATATCTGGGCACCTTAGTAACTCACTAAATTTCAAGCAGGATGTTATATTAGTGTAGGCTGCCCTCAAGTCAGCAACAGTAGGAGATCACTGTTTCTTGTGTTTTATTTGTTCGGAGAAAAGGGTGCAGCGCTTTGACCAACACACTGTGATGACCAAAGGTTATCTGGAAGGGAGACAGCACTGCCTACATAAAGGGACAAAGAAGAATAAATCCACACAGCAGCATTTCATATGCAGTGAAAGGTTACAGCGACTGTCAGAGAAGCACATTTATATGATTCACTAACTGTTTTTGGTTTGCAGTATTTGGCTAGTTGTACAGTATAAACACTTGCTAATACAGTTAGCCCATAGTTCATATTTCATTTATATTATTTTATTATTATTGTGTATATTTAATCATCACACAGGCAAACAGTGTGTACATCATATCTAGCATACATGCCATTCCAGTGGAGTTAAGCCATTTCCACATGAGACCAGATCTGCTGATTTCCTGATGTGATCGAGCTGTTAAAGGACCAAAATGTCATGCACTTGTATGCACAAGTGGGGAGCTGCTGAATGCAGACTTTCTAGGCTGGTTTTTGCACATGCCACAATGTCATAACTCCTGTCTCAGCGCTGTCTCATGTCATCCTTGATCCAGCCACTGGGGGCCCTGGTACTTTCCCCCTAATCCCAGTCACCTGATTGATCCCGCCCACTCACACCTGCTCACAGTTTGCTCATCAGTGCTCTTAGTTTTGTCCTTTGCTGCACTCAGCTTGTAATCTTCTGTTCTTGCTGAATTTTTGCCTGCCTGCTTTGACCTCCTGCTTGTTTTTTGGACTTTGCCTTTTGACTGCTCCTTTTTGTCTGTTTGCTTGGATTACTTGCCTGAATATTACTAACCGCTGACGATGGCCTTGTGCATTGACTTTGCCTCCAGTTTTCCCTGTCTCTGTTTGCTGAGCTTGTAACAGAGGTGAACTGTTTTTAACTTTTTATCTGCTTCTTTTAGTCATGCATTTGTGCCCTGTCTTATCTGAGCTGTGACACCATAACAACTGTTAGTTTTATCTTCTATTATTGAAGTTTGTAATATAATGATGCTTGAATTCAATTTTTAATGTCTACTGTATTGTTATGCATTTTCATTTAAAAATTTGCAGTTTATATAACCTTTGCATATAGAAGTAGCCCACGGGCGATGCCATCTACTGCAAGTTTTGCAGGCTACACTGAAGAGAGCAAAGGGAGAAATGAAAGAAAACACAAACTAAATGCATTATGAACTGAAGCTGGTTTAAAAAAAATTTCATATAAGTGAATTTTACTTATTGCAGAATGGCTGCGTTCACCTGCTGTGCCTTCCATCTGCGGTGATTCATGGATGTTCCTTACTTTGAGCTTCATGCGAGATGCCATTTAAAAGTAAGATGTCTGAAAACTGCTGCAGTGTGACCTTCACCATAAGTGCATCAGGTATTACCTGCTGGTGTTCTTAGTAGTACTTGGATTAAGCTGGATGACTCTGACAGTTTCACATGATGCTGGATGTGTTGGTTTTTGGAAAGTCTTGTAGGACTTGTTGTTATGGCGACGTGCCCATAATCTCAAACCCACTTGGGAGTAGATTGTCCTCAGGCTTTTCAGTGTAAATAAGATAATCTCTCTGATTTATATGGGTCAGAACAGGAAGTGACCCACTGGCATCTGAGTGAATATAATAAGAAAAGAAAGGAAGCAGAGTACTGAGAGATCGACTGGACCCTTTGGCCCGTTCTGACCCATTCTTAATGAACTATGTTTCAGGTGGAAGGGAATCATTTATTTTAGTGGAATGTTAGCACCTCATATTAGGGGTCAAACAAAGAGGAGATGTGCTCTTACCACCACACAGCCAGTGTGCATTGCACAGAGATTGCTCACAAATGCCACTTTCTTGGTAATGGGGAAAATTTAGGAAAGCGCGCCGTTTGTCAAACTAAGCAAAGCGGCTCTGAAACAATTCCTTTCAGTTTTCATAGTCTGTTTTTAAAATGCACAAGAAGAAGGCAAAAGGAATTAATGGATTCAAAGCTTATTATTACAGAATTTCTCAGTAGCTTTGGCTCATTTCTAGGATTCTCAACGCTTAAAATACATTTCTCAGAATAGTTTATGTATACATACAGCAACACTAGTTCATCAGCAAAGAATATACATTACCCGGAACCTTTGGCAAATAAATCCTTATGTCACTGAATATGTTAACCCTGTCAAAATGAAATGTTCCATTTGCAATGTGTGGGTCAAGGTTCACAATGTTGCATGTGGAATTAATACTTGAGGGCTTTTAACTACAAGAACTAATGTGCATATGATGTAAACAGTGAAATAAATCCTTAAATGTTGTGCAAAAAGACTTTTTAACAGAAAAGAAACAGATCTACTTTGATCAAAAGGACATCTACAACTGAGAAATGTTCAAATTGTAGATTTGCTGAAATCTGTTAAATATTGTTTGTAGCAAAATATTGAGACATGCTTTTATGCTACACAAAAAAATTGGATGTTGTGAACAAATATTGCACTTGTTTTGAAAACTTTATTTGAATATTGAGACCAAAGTAGGAAGAAAGCTATAATAGAAATTATGGCAGTAGGGCTAAGACTAATGTGTTGTAGTATTACCAGTCTGCAGAATATTCTTGCACTTTACTTTCACCTGTCCCAGGTTCTCATGCTTGTACTCGCTCTGAATATAATGTAGAGATTATACAAAGTAGCAGGGATTCTAGTGCACACACAGAGGGTGTCTAGAGCATCATCTAATCATGAACAACTATTAATATATGAAGATAATCTTTGACATCCCTCATGTGCACTGGAATCCCTTGTACTTTGTGGATTTATTGTGCGCTCCTGCTTGGCACCCTGTTGGATGTATGAGCATAGAGCTATGCAAAGGATTACTGTTTACTGACTTGGCAGAGATAATACAAATTATACTGTCATATCACAGCAGTGGAGCTGTGGTGACATTAAGCATTTAAATGGGATACTCATGCATTTAATTGATCAGACACTTTTTGCCATCCATCTCTCAACATTTTTACCACTTTTATAGAGTTACCTTTGCAAATGAAATCTTTTATTTCTTTGGAGCCCTCCAGCAGAAGCTCTCTTTCTGCTGGGTTGATTGACTTTGCTCTTTCTTTGGACATTTATAACCAGTTTTAGAAAATCCAGCATTGCTCATTTGATCTTAGATCTGGTTAGCGATGTATGAAGAATACCCCCCACTTTTTCATTCAACTTGGAATGCTGGTGTGGTGGTTAGCCTCTGGTTTCCCCTCACAGTGACAGAGAACATTAGAAAAACCAAGAGTGATCTGGTGAATGCAGACTGAAAACAAGGTGCTCATCACAGCAATGAAACGCTGAAGATAAGATGACTGCATGCTACACTAAGCTCCAGTGACCTTACTTCATAACTGATGTTTAAGCTACACTTCAGAAAGGCCAAGTGTGGTCAAAACGTTAGAATGGTCTGGCCATTTACACAAACATCCATAAATATAAAATAAACTTCATTCAGTGTAACAGCCTCGCAGTTATCTACGCCCTGGCTGCATTCACATGGGCTCAGTGTTGACCCACGGTGAAACTGGCTTGAGGAGACCACAAACCCCAGCGCTTGATGGTTTTCACACTGACCTTTGCAACACATTCACTGTACAGTAGGTTTGCAGTGCTGCATTATGACCTGAGGGATTTCCCCAACCTACTGTTCTAATATTAAACACTTGAATTACAAAAGAAATTGACCTGCACCAAGGACTTTGTCTATTCCTTTGTCCTCCATAATAGGGTGATTATTTATTTTAAGTCACTATTTGTAGAGAAGGAAAATGTTCAGCTTAGGAACCCCGTAGTGATTGTAGCAAAAAGACAATGTTTTTCAGTCTTAACATGAACAAAACATTGCCCAGCATACTACAGTTTAACATATTCAGTCCTAAATGTAATTTTGTCAGACCTAATCTTTTCATGACTAACATACTCACACTAATTTGTGCTGTAAAACTGGAGCAGCATTTCATTTTATTGAACTAAATTTTCAGAATAAAGTTGAGGCAAATTGTTCTTAATGTACTTTTGTTCAGTTGTCAAGAATATTTATTACAGGCTTGTTTTTAATCTAAAAATGATTCTGGTGCTTCTCTGTTGTGTGAGTCCACTATTGGTCTGAAACAATGGCGAATGGATTTCTCTTGTGGGCCACAGTCTTGGTGGCATAATCCCTTCATTTTCTATTTCTCACACAACCCTCAGGCTTGATGGAGGTTGTTTTACAAGCAGCTTTGGTCTGTTTAATAACATGCAACATTCATTTTTATTTTTTTTTGTATTAAACTTGATTGTAACATCAGTCGGTACACAAACTACCACCGACTATAACCTTGTAAGGTTTGTGTGGCTTTCCTTCAAATCTTAAACTGAGCTTTGAATTACTTGGCTCCCTGTCTTGTTTCTTAGTCTTCTATGGTAGAGCGCAGTATCAAACCAGTCTCCCCAGGGGATGGCATCACTAACAGGAAGCAGAACTAGCTACAGATGTTTATGTGTGGGTATATGGATAGATACTCTACTTAGTGGGGACATGAGAAAGAAATAAGCTGATTGATTTGCAAAGGATAAAGTTTCATCATATAACCATTTAGGATTCACAAAGGCCATTGTAACATAAACGGTATCGGCTCAGTATAGGTTTTTGCTTGTGATGAGGTGCTTTCTTTAACAATCAGCCTTGCAACACAACATTTCACAGTAAATAATGGGGCGAGAGTAAGAACATTCATTACTCAGTCAAGCAGCACACACCGTTCTCCGAGGTGCCGCGTGTGCAACCTCCTGCACACTCGAGAAGGATTTAGGAGCGAAAGGTAAATTCATGAGTTCTGTTGGAGACAAGATTGCAGTTGTAAAAGGTGTGAGAAACAAATAGAGATGGGCTTCTTAATGGTTGTTTGTCTCTGTGCTGTGAAGAAGTTACTGTATAGAATTAGTGGGAGGAAAGCAGTATTTAGTAAAAGGCCAGTCTTTCTCTCTGGGCTGCTGTGTGTGCACTTAAACACAACAAATCTCCAGAAGAACAGTTCACTGCTTTAGTATGCATATGCACGCTGTTTTAAAAACTGTTTCTGGCCCCTGTGTGTACACCTCACTGTGTATAATTTCCATTGCTTTTGTTTCTCATATGTTTCAAACGTTTGTCGGACCTATTTTCATTAAGAGTGACAAAGGAGGAGAAAATACTGCAGAGGAAGAAATACGATTGCAACAATGGATAAATGTTGTCAACCGCCTCTTTGAAAAGGGCACATTGTGAACATTGTAATCCTTTCTCTGCTGAAGAAAAGACACTATTGCAGCATCAATTTCTGAGCAAAAGGTGGATAGCTTACATGGCCTTGTTAACCTTTACTTACATTTTTGAAGTCGTGCACCTCAAGCACCTCCTCGCTCCCGTTTCCCATTTTGAAGATTTCAATGCGCTGACCTGGGTCAATCTCCATCACACTGTCAATCTCTACACCATCCAGCACAGCTTTATACTGATGGTCATAAACCTGCAATGACACAAACACACACACACACACACACTCCATTGTGATTAATGCCACAATGGCACTATACTGTGTATCTATCACTGGCTATATTGTCATTTTGTGCCAAAGGAATGTAAAAGGTTTGTAAAACCTTAACAATTAGGCCAGTTTCTAAGGTTTCTCTCGCAAAATGAGAGTGCTTCAACATCTAAGAGCTATGTGCTGAACATAAGATTAATGGTCTGAATAGCTGCCCATATTTCAGGCTGTTTCATCTATTCAAACAGGTCTGATGGTGTTCTCACTGACAGCTGTTTCCCTAGTTGGAAAAACAATGCTTTGTATTCAGGCTTAAGAATCAAGACATCTTTCTGTGACAAAGCCAGAAAAATAGCTACATCCATCAAAAATGGTGACAGAATAATGCCACAAAAACACCAACAAGTGTACATGAGAATGATGCAGCTGTGCTGTAGGTTACGTCAGCTCACAAATAACACCCCTTAACTCAAAATTAAACCTTAAATGGGTGAAGTTTGCCCTGGCAACCCCACAGCTGGACTGAAATTTACAGTACCTGGACATAATATGGCTATTGTGTTGGCAACACAGGATGTGAGTGATTGTAATAGTAAAGCCAAAAACAGTGGAGCTTAAAGACACTAAAATTGCTGTGTAAAGCTGAGAGGAAGAGCAATTATTCTTTAATCATTTCATCCATTGTTGATGTCAACCACTGATTACAGCGGCTTTCATGTATCAGACCTTCCACTCTCTATTAGCCGGTTACAGTAGCTACAGCCACAATCTGAAACAGTTTGCAGTACATCACAAATACACAATCTGATGCTTAAAGTGTCACCTTCATAAATGGGCATCACTGATAATTGTGTAATTACTGTAAAATCTTAGTGTTGACAAGCTGTAAAATAAAGTAAGAAACTATATTGTTAGAAGTTTGAAGAAGTGTATTAAAAAGACCTTTTTAATCCTGGTAGGGTTGAAGCCTTCCCTTCATTGTTGCCTTAAAGCACTGCTGTTTATCACAACTGCTTGCTTATGTACTGTTCTTGCACACGCATGGATAGCTCTTAAAATTCCCTGTCTGAAAAATGATTCATACCCACCAGCTGAAAATATGCTATTAATATTTATGTGAAGGTTGTGTTATGATGAGAAATGTATTGCAGAGTTCATCTGTCTCAGTGGCAAATCAGAGCCTCGCCAATGAGACGCATGATTAATGAATACACTCGGATGGGAGTCCATCAGGATTTATATCTCATCAGAAACATCTGAATGTCCTCTAACATTCTAGCACATAGTTCTCTCTTTTGCACTCTTTCACATGTTCAGTATCTAACATGTATGGTCTGCTTTCTTGTATGACGATGAAATACACTGCAGCACATACACAGTACCAATGCCTTTTCTTTTTCTATGAGAGAACAGAGTAATAGTGATCAAATGGGACATAATTCTTAACAGAATATCACTGTTAGACTGGCACTAGCCTATAAATCTCCATTAACATGGGTCACAGCAGCTGTGGCTCCGAGGAGAAGTAGAGCTTAGTCGTCAGGAGAAGCCAAATTAAGATGGGCCTGAAATTTTAAGTGTCAATCGAGCAGTTATGGATAAAATTGGGACTATTAAACCGTCCGCAAGCCTGTGTGGTGAATTAAAGTCCTACTTGAGCATTTCTTTAATATTAACATAGAAGTGCAATGGGGGAATAGATTCTGGAGACGTATTGATTTATACTAAAACAGTGAATTACATTTTCAGCATGCTATCGCTTTTGATGAAAATCAAGCAGTGAGAATCTCCCCACCCTACCAGGTTGAAATAGATAATAATGTATTAACAACAGTTTGACTTCAGCTGGTTCAATATCCTAAGCTGCTGCTGTGCCCAGTAATTGGCATTCTGAAAATAGAAATGAATAGCCTCTGTACGGCCTCAGATGCTTCAGTTCATTGGTGAAACTTAGGTGTGATTTATGCTGCAATAAGGGGAAACTTTTACAGTAAAACACAATTTTGTGCTAGTGTAAAGATTATTTATGTGCTTATTCTGATGTATTTTATGTTTGTGACCATGCAGTGACAGATTTCAGAGAGCTTTTATCACACATTATTTGAACAGAACTTCACAAAAACTCACTTGACTCAAATCCTTTAAAAACAATGAGTCATGTGACACTAATTTAAAAAAGGCAAGTAAGTGGGATAGGCTTTATGTAATTTATGTAGTTTGAAAAACACTAACTTAAAGCCACTTACCAAGTGGCTGTCCTTACTGAGTATAATATCTCTTATTTCAGCAGAAACTGTCTGTTAATCTCCAGTCTTTGAAGGGTGCACATCTCTGAAATCACATTTTCATGATTTCTGGGATTTGGCAGTTCCAAAATGCAAGATATTCCTGTCAACATGTGAAGTTTCCTACTGCAGCTGCAGTATAAACAACAGCCTCTAATCTGAAGTTCAGCACTGAATTCCTTGGCTCAGCAGCGTTACAACTTCTAAGAGCATGCTGAAGTGCAAAAACAAGTTCCAGGAATAAGAGCAGTTAATTTATGAGCAAAGCAGTAACAATAGTGTCTTTGGATGTTACTGTTATTTCTCCAAACTGAACAGCTGATTTGAACACTTAAAGGTTACGTAGCAAACAATGTAGCACTGGGAATGCATATTGATTGCAAAAGAAACATTACTGTGAAGCAAACCTTGTTATTTATTTGAAAAGCTGCCATCCACTGTGTCTTATAGCCCTCCAGAACAGCTTGTCTTTTCT
This sequence comes from Monopterus albus, assembly GCF_001952655.1. Taxonomy (NCBI): domain Eukaryota; kingdom Metazoa; phylum Chordata; class Actinopteri; order Synbranchiformes; family Synbranchidae; genus Monopterus; species Monopterus albus. The sequence continues at coordinate 4,331,736 of NW_018127882.1, read as the reverse complement.
CACATCACAAGATGCCTCAGACTGTTGTATGCTATGAGATAAAGAATTCAGATTTCCACAGCTAGAAAAACATTCAAGCGCAGGAGTGTGAGGCGATCTGTGCAGAAAGTCTTCACAGACGACGCCTTGTTTATTTCCTCTGTTCAAGGTTTCTGACTGAAGTGATTCTTAACAGCCTCCACGTAGATGGTTTCAAACACACTCGCAGTGAAACTGGTGAATGAGAAGCGACAGGCGCAGCCAGATCTGCGGGTTGTTTGTGTGAATGGTTTCTGGTGTGGCACCCGAGGACATTAAGCAAAGGTCACATAGAGGTTGTTACAGGTGAGTGGCTCACAGTTGGTTCTGTGTATGTGTGTGTGTGTGGGCAGACAGAGAGAGAACGTGCCCATATGTGCATCTATGGAAGGAACGGCCATGGGAATGAGGGAGATGAGCTGATAACAATATGTCCTCTTAGTTGTCCTTGAGGGTTTGGAGCTAGAGACTCCAGTCAGGCGGAACTGGATGCCTGTCACTCACGGCGGGGCGGTGATGGCAGTGGGAGGTGGGGGGGAGGAAAGGTGGTGCGAGGGCTGCCGAGTGCACCGAGCCACCTGGGAGCCATAGGCAGCCGTGTGATAGATCGAGGTGGGCAGCAGCTCAGACAGTCATACCGGTGAACACCGTGTCCTTTTGGTTTTAGTCCTTTTAAAGTCCTTGCTGGTTTGAGAAAACCCAGAGAGTGGTGGCTTCAAATTCAGCTTGACAAATACCAGCCATGTATTATGGTGCATTTACACTCACCAGCCACTTTGTTAGGTACAACTGCATGCACTTCAGTGCAACACTTCCACCTTAGCATCTGTGTTTATGAAGCTCAAACTGTTTGTTTTTGGTCAAATTGTCATAAATGTATATGTTTATTATTGAGGTCATAGTTAAGGTGGTGTTGTATTGGGCTAAATTATATTCAGATGTGTGTCTATATTTTTGTCCTTACCAGCTACATACATGAAGAGGGTCAGAATATTAGGAACACCTCTGAATATAATGTAGTCTAGTACACCACCACATTTAACTGACCTCAATAATTATATATGCACACTAATACATACTGTATGTCCCAAATATGTAAAAATGTATTTACTAATGTACAGATGCATTTTATTGGAAATGTTGCCCATATGGTTTTCTAGTAACATAATGACAAATGTTTAATTATTGCATCTCCAAGTCACAAAATGTTGTTACTGTAAAATGTTCACTGACAAAGTATTTAAACTGTTTGTTGATGTGCAATATCTGCTATTGCAATGCAGTAGTCCATAACAAATAAAGCATGATAAAACTTTTTAATTCTTAGACTGAGGCATCCACAGCATTTGGTTAAAGACAATTATCTTCTTTAAATATAGAAAAGATTAAGTGATCTGGTGTCACAGTCCTGTGGCTACAGTTGCCACCTGAGCATAATCAAGGCAGCAGTTATTTCTCAGAAAATCATGATTGGCAAAACAAATTACTAGTGTTTGAATGTAATTTCTAGGAGACGGGTTGCCAGGCTACATGACCATTACAAAAGCTACTCATGTGAGTGGTTTCTAATCTACAGCTAAGCTACAAGGTTAGGGAAGAACAGCTTTCATTAAAAATAACATTCAACAGCTAGTGAACAGAGGCTCTACATGCTCAGCTAGCAGGTTGGCCTCCTGCCTTAGACTGTTTTGATGGTCAACAATGTCACACTACTTCTGGCTTTGCTACGGATTGTAAACATACAGTTTATCATGCTCTTTCATTGGTTTTCCAGAGAACCTTTATTTACACAGCTGTGAGAGGGTTCTTGTCAGGGAAATGTAAAAAAAAACACTTTGAACAAATGCCACTGCTTATCTGGTGAGAACCATCTTATTATAGAATATTCTTTGGATTCATTAATTTTTGATAGAATTTTTGCAGGTTTCTTTTAAATGAAATCTCCATTAAAATGTTGATCTTCGCTTGAGAGCGGCTTTAAACAGACTGAGCGAAGCACATAGTCATCCATATTTGCTGACATTTTGTGTGTTTTTGTAAGGAGGTTTGAGTTGCACTGACAATGAGACACCAGATAGTCGTGCTGTCTGGGCACTGAGTCACACAGAGTTGGATGCCTCTAGGTCCTCTCTATTGTAGCATGACAGCAGCTGAACTGTTGTTGTGTAATGTCAAACTGGTCACGATTTCAGACTTTTAAGCTTGGTTTGGTTGCCATTTATACAGATTTTATTTATTGTCCGGGATTAACATCCATCAAACATTATTATTGGCCAGTATTTGCAGTGAGCTCTAGCACAGGAGTCGGGATCTTGAATGAATTGCTGAACCAAATGATATTTGTCTCTCAGGTTGTATGTATGTATTTTTTTTAATATATGTATATTTTTATTTGAAGAGCTTGTTTGATGTCTGTATGTGACACACAAAGTTTTCAGTAGTGAACGATATTAACTCACTCACATCAGCATTTGATGCCCAGAGCAAGAGGACTGGTTGTGCACATACAGTACGATGACCCAACATATAAGGGTATTTCTTTTTATCAATGTGTTCTTAACCCAGGCCAAAACCTAACCACATAGTTTTTGTGCATAAAGCCAAGCTGTTTTGTGAAGTACATCTGGCATTGCATGACATGAGTGAGTTAACTCTTCTGAAAACCCTGCACGTCTCCTACAGACGCCAAAGGTACCCTTTATCGTCAGTATGAGACGCCAAAGGGTACTTGACAAAGCGTCAGTATTTGACGCCCTGGGATGGGAACGTGTCGGAAAGGCACAGCCAGCTGATCACCTCTGTTTTCTTGCCAGTGATGCAGAGGAAGCCTTTTCTCTCTGTTTCCCTTGTCTCTACTGCTGGGTCCTTGTCCTCCTGCAGCCTGCACTAGACTTATTTTTCAGAGCTCAAGTCTCCTCACATGGGCAGTCACATGAGAACGACTAATGTCTCCCAAGTCCTCTGGCTACACTCTGCTTGGCAATGTTGTTTTTATTAGTTTCTCATATTCTCAGGAGTGAAAATGGAACATCTCTGTTAGCCACATTTGAAATTACCACTGCAGAGGTGTAACCTTTTTGCAAATAAAAGCAAAACAGTTTCTGCCAGAGTAATTAGTCTTCCTCTAGAATGATAACAAAGAAATACATACTAAAGTTACCACAGGAAACATGAAAATTACAGGTAATTAAAACAAACCTTGGAGGAGAATTCTTGGTAACGGAAGACATTGGCCTGAAAGAGTCAGAGCTGGTACTTACAGAGATGGCTTGAAAATGAAGATCCACAAGAGAAGGAAATTATTCAGTACAGATTCCCCACCCAGAAACAGTGATAGCATCTACACATGTGGAAGGATATTCTGTATATTCACTATTTGCTGTGTGGTGTGTACATTTGTGTATATCCTCCTGCAAATCGATTTAAAGAATTTTATATATAAAAAATGAGGGGGGGGGGGGGGGGTAGAAGAAGAGAGAAACAGACAGACAGGGATGTGATTATGTGGTGTCTTGAGACTATAGAGATTATACTTGTGGACACTGATTACCAAGCCTGTCAGCTCCCAAGGCCTGGAGAATTTGGATAAATGAAGTAGGAATGCTCTCTGGCTGCCAAGCGAATGCAGGTTGCTGTTTGGTGAGGCCTGCTGTATACAGACAGCTGGTTCTGGACAGGCACGAACACAGAAAATTCAATTTGGAAAATGCTGGTCAATCACTAAGACATCATCAGCTTCATTGGTATAAGGTAAAATGAGCCCACTGGCAGTGCATGACATCAATCTCACTGAAGACATCCTGACACCCAGCAGAATACAACATGACATGTTGCAGTGAATCCAGTATGTAGCTGTACAGTGGCCATTTTAAGATGACAATGCATCTGTCTTTTTTGTTTGTCTTTGTCAGAGTACATTTACATGGATGAAAATGCTTTTAGTCCATCACAAACAATTCTGGGTAGAAGTAAAAAAGAACACAACTATTCCCAACAAAACAGTAGCAAATAACATCACATAAAAGCCTTTTACAGACTGAAAAGTGAACTGAAAGTCTGTGTGATCTTTTTCTCTATTAAGCAAACTACAGTCTTTCCCT
>NW_018127882.1:4326601-4327578 GCF_001952655.1 Monopterus albus | reverse complement strand
TAATGCAGTAGCCAGTGCAGGTGGATATTGTACTGCATGGTCAGATATTTTGCACAAAAACATATGTTGTCAGTGAACATTTTACTGGTGCATACATGTTTTGCAACTTGCTGTATACTTTTTCCGGGTTGCGGCGAGAGCAAACTTCTTTACTGCTCCTCTTGTCTGTTCTACGATTTTTCACATCTTCTACATTGTCAAGTCTTTGAATAAATTCTACAACTACTAAAATGCCTCCAAGAGGGAAAAGAGCTAATAAATCCGAAGCGAGCGAAGATGTTGAGGCTGAAGAAGATTCTATTTCAGTGGCACAAGTAGCTGAGATGTTGAATCAGCAGAAGCTGATGTTCACTGCGCTTATGTGCCAACAGCATGAAAGTTTCCAAGGCTTTGTGAAACTAATTATGGAGACAAATAACAAGAGACTCGACGACATGACCAAAGAAATGCAGGAGATAAAAACGAGTTTGCAGTTCACCCAGCGAGATGTGGACGCGATTAAAGTGGCTGTGGGGGGTGCAGGAAAAAATTGCCGAAAACACTATGCAGGACGTCTACAAAACCCGTGAGAGTCTAATAACTATTACGTATAAATTGGAGCAATTGGAAGAACAGTCCAAGCAAAAAAACCTGATCTTCGAGGGAATCAAGGAGTCAGCTGGAGAAAGCTGGAAGGAAGCAGAGTGTAAGGTGAAGGAGATTTTACAGGACAAACTGCAAATTCATCAAGATATAGAGATGGAACGGGTTTACAGAGTCGGGAAACTTTCTGATCGGGGACCGAGGGCGGTGATGGTTAAGTTGATGAAGGAGAAAGATAAGACAAACATTCTGCAGCAAGCCAAGAAGCTTAAGGGAACCAAGATTTACATCAACGAAGATTACCCCGAGTCTGTGAGGAAGAGAAGAAGAGAGTTGATGCCGATGTTAAGAGCGGCTAGGGAGAGAGGAGAAATCGCGTTTCTGCGATACGACAA
>NW_018127882.1:4315028-4323338 GCF_001952655.1 Monopterus albus | reverse complement strand
GCATTGGTTGGATATGTGTAATTATGTGTGTGTTGCTGTCATTTGTTCTGTTCTGCATGTTTGAAAGAATAAATCAAATCAAATCAAATCAAAATGAACACATAATCAGATTGTCATAAATTTAATTGCTTACAAAGCAGTATTAATGATGCATTACCTTCAGACAGCAAGCATAACAACTAGCTTTGTTAGAAAATGTGTTTATTTCAACAACGGTATAAGAAACTGATTTGGTAGATAAAGTTTGTCACTGATCTGACTAAATGGATGCAACACTGTCAGTTTAACTTCAGCTGCAGCTGACAAAACAGTTGGGCTGTGTCCAAAATCCCTCTATTTACTATACAGTGCCCTACATTTAACCACCATTTCATTTGAGTGTCTGTGTAAATATATTGACTATGGGCGCCTTCACAAAAACCCCACCATTTGACAAAGAAGTTGTTCTGCTAAGAACTACATAGAGTAGAACAAATCCAGGGCATGAAGTCTTGGCTTTTGTCTGGAAGATGCATGTGCCCAGTCAATGTGTAATGATGCAAAGTCAGAGTTTGGTCCTAAATATAAACATTTGTTTGGCACTGAAACATTTCTGCATTGTAACCAGCCTTTCAATGGTTTTGAGGTAAATAGCTGCATGTGAGCAATTAAGTGACGGTGCCCATGTTTGTCCTCTTTTTAATTGTCAGGACATTCCTTCAAACACCAAAGGATACTGTCAATGAAATCTACTGAACTCTGAATCTCTACTGCTCACCAGATCAACATAGAAAACAATGCAACTTGTTTTGATCTTGCTTAAAATTATGTTATTGCACAATTATGCTTGAACATGTGCATTTTTGTCTTATGTTTTTGGAAGCAATACAAAAATCACAGCCTGTGTATGTGTTGTACATAGCATTAAATGGAAACTAGGGTGATGTGAGGTTAAAGTGCTTTTGGGAATTTACCCAAGCAATTACTTTAGGCATCAATTTGATGTTAAAATGTTTTACAGCTGCCAGTGCCAAAAGCCAGTTAAGGAAAATGCTAAGGTCATTAGCCTTTCAAAGAATAAGTTAGAACATGTCAAGCTGCAAAAGCCTAATGGAGCCATCTTCCTAAACCACATTAACACTTTTAAAACAAACAGCTATTGCAAGGTACCTCCCTTCTGAACCAATTCTGTTGTTTTGATAGTTTTTTTTTTTTTAATTCTAGCAGATAACTCATCAACACACAATGTGAAGTCACCCTCAGATATTTCCATCAGAGCTGAAGTGCAGTTTATTCACAGAAACATTTATAACCACCTGAGCCATCAGTGATAACGGTCAGATTTTGGAGTCAGTCTCACAGGATCAAAGAGCAAAAGCTTCTTTCTAGTTTCACCATTTTGCCACTGATGTTCAAAAATGTTAGAAATCCACTGTAGATGAAAAAAGGCATAAAATTCCTCCCTGACAGAAATCTCTTCAGAGCAGAACCTAATGCAGGTGTTTTTAAAAAAAGTAACATCAGTAAAAAAAAAAAAAAAAATTCACATTTTATTACAAAACGCTCCTGAAACATGACCAACTGATCAACGGTGTGAGAGTATACAAAGGTGGATCTTTTCTTTAGTGTACTGCAGACTGGAAAACCATAATACTGTAAGTTTATCACAACCTCCTTGAAAAAAGTTGTTTATCTGGGCAAAGTGATAATGAAAGTACTCGACCTTCACGAGCTAATGGATTTGAGTCTCCTGCCTTTAATCACACTGGTATCAGATAGGTGTCAAACAGCACAGATGGCCACTGGTCCACTGCAGAATCGGTGTGAGAGATATGTGAACTCTGCCTTTTTAGTTTGTCACAGAACTGCATCAGCTTATGTAGACAGTCATTTCAAGGTTTTAGAGAAATAACGCAACACGTTTGCAGCAAAGGTCTGGAGAGAGTTGGCTTAGCCTAAAGATGGAAAACAGAAGAAGCATGGGGAAATACATGGGTTTCTCCAAATGTAAAAAAATAGGTACCAACATCTCTAAAACAAATTAACATGATGTATGTTCTTTAATTCCTATAGAAAGAAGTTAGGTTATTTCTGGGTTTGCAGTGAGTTGCATATTTGTTTTTACTTTGACGTGTTGGATAAACTGATGTATATCAAGAAATACTACAGAATGAAAGAATCAGGCTATACTTGAACAGCTGGTTTGTTTGACATGGTGTCCAACCTAATCAGAAGCCAAATGTGTTTATAGTGACAGAGCAAAAAGCCAGTTGTTGGAAAGGGAGGTTTGTATATGGAGGTTGTAGCACACATTTTCTGTCAGTCTCTCCCAGAACACATTCCTGGTGTTGCACTTTGCTGTTCACATGAAAAGTTACAGAATTAGTTGTGTAAAGGACAAAAGAGAACTAGAGGGAGAAGTTCAGGGTTTGCACACCTGAACATTTAAGATGTAAATGGTGATGTTACAGAAATGATTGGAAGCTTTAGATAGAACCAGGTTAGCCGTTTCCTGCTTCTGGTCTTTATGCTAAGCTAATCGCTTCCTAGCGCTAATTCTGTGCTTAATGTGGGCGTCACTTGTTTCTGTCTAAATGTGAATAAGCTAATTTCCCAGAATGTCAAACTATGCTGGGCCACCACTGAATGTGGTGATAACTTTCAACTATTCCTAAGAGGAATACCACACACCCACTGAAAAGAATTCCTTGGCTGTTCTGTTGGTTTGGTGTGAAGCCAGCCAAAGGTTTTGTAAAAAGTTTTCTGTAGAGCTCCTAGGCTAAAAAAGTGAAGGAAATAGTGAATACAATTTTTTTTTTAATAAACAAAAGCCACTAACCAAATAAAAGGTTCTTGCAGGAGCACCTTTTGCCAGGGATTATGGAGCGTAGAGATATCTGAGGGCTTGTGGAATATACGGAGCACATTTGTGCAGTAACTCAAGTGGAATTTTGGCAGAACTCAGACTATCATAGCTCTTCTGCTTTGTTTTCATTGCTGAAATTAATTCATTGGAAAGCCTCTGAATCTTGAATGTAGCCTACCTCCCTCTTCTGTCACCTTACTCATACCTGAGAGGGGTGTAATGACCCACTTTCCCTCTTTGTCCTCCAGCAACTCTGCCGCTTACCACATTTGACCACCTTGCTGTGGTCGACTACAATCTGCAGCTGCTGTTAATTTACGGGAGCACTGTGCCCCCCCTTTTTTCAGATCTGAAGCATATATGACTAATCACACCAGTCATTTTAAACAATTTGAGCTCTCTCTGGCAATAAATCACCTTGATACGTGGTACTGTACCCGTAATAGAGCTGTGTTCATGTGGGAGGAGGGAACTCTGGGAGCTATTCAGTACTTGTGGTCAACACACTATTGTGAGACAAACTCAGGCACTGGGAGATACAGCATTGCTGTTTGATCTGTCTGTTGCTATGATCTCAGGAAAAGTCAAAATGAAAACAAAAAGCTGCATTTCAGCTCAGGGAATATGTTTATCCCAACAATAATAATAAATATTTCCTTTCTTCTCTAAAATAACTTTTACAAAGCCCGTAACACATACTGTATAATGTGTAACTCTAAATACGGTGTAGCACTTCAAGACATAAAACTGTGTTCAGCCAAATGTGACAGCAGCCTTATGTTGGTTGCAAATGAAATGTTGCTAACTTACATTTAACCAGTGTTTGATCTGCTTTCAAGATTTAGTTTTTAAACTTTTAGCCAAACAGTAGATAAGCTGAAGAGAGAAAATAATGGCTTTTCTCCTCACCTCAATAACACTGAGGGGAAAAAACCAGCTTCCAAAATGTTCAACGGTGTACTTTATTTTCACTTGCCAATGGTGAAAAAGAACAGAGGGACTTCATGTGGCCTTTAGAGACGATGTTAACCACCTTTTTGGGACATGACAAACGATGAAACATTCTACAAGCTGAAATGAGATAGAAAAGGTTCCACAGTGTTGACAACCAGTAAAAAGTTGTAAAGAATGAAGTTAAACAACACAAAGGCCTTGGCTCTGATTGTTGTGCCTTTTCTTTTTCCCTCCCTGTCACTGTTCCACGTTGCACCTTCTTTTTGTGCCTTTTCCTGCCAAGTAACCACCGTGCCAAGCTGAAGAACAATCTGCTCCTTGTCAGGAGCACTGAATGAATCCTGTTGCCTACCACTGAGTTGAACATGTTATTTGAATACGACCAATCTCCTGTAATAAAAGGGCTGTTGTGCTTTATGAAATATTTATCAAAGGTATCCCCTAGAGACTTGGATGCATATCTCAGAATCTGAAACGCACTTCAGCAGACAAAAGATTGGAAGCAGTGCCTGCAAGCTTGTGAACTATAAGGCAGACGGTCACAAAGGGAGTGACCTCTATAGTGGATATGGCTCCTTGTCGCTCTGCTGGTTTTAAACCATTCCACCACCTAATAAATCAACAACGGCACACTCTGGGATCCAGCAGCTAAGTGGCATTTAACAAACAGCTTGTGAGAGCTGTAAGGCTGCAATTTGGATCGTTTAGACGCAAGGCAATAATTTGGCCAGATGAACGGCATTAACAGCTACTGGAAAGTTTTTATGCCACTAAAGAAAAACAAAGTCCAAGTAGCATTTAGTTAAAAGTCAATGAAGGCTGAACTTCTTGTGGTTCAAAAGGGCACAAATGCTTTCCATTTGCCCAGGTTCACTCAATACTGGGGATGTGTCACATTTAAATTCACTGGTAATTTGCCAACTATAAATAGTTGTTATTTATCTATAGTGCATGTAGGACATCTGTGTGTCAACTTGTACAGTCATTTGGCTTATTGCAAAATGTCAGGAATACCAGTTCTGTTACAGCTACCTCCAGTAAAACAGCAGCTTCAGCAAATATCCATGGTTTAGTCAGGATGATCAGAGTTGGAATTCCTAGAACAAGAGTGCGACTAGTTTATCTCTCTTTGTTTATGATCGCAACACTCCTCTGATATTCCCAGTGTAGTAAATCTCCCCCGCCACAACTTCACCTGTGCCTTATAACATAGAGAACAAGCCAGTTCTGCCTGTAACAAGGTAGACTGTTAGAACAACTCCTAGCAGAGCTGCTGGCTCATAATTGTCCAAACATTGTTTACACCATGCTTCTGCCTTGAAGACACAATAAAACAGAGAGTGATGGTCCTATGCAGAGATATGGGACTATCACACTGGGACTATGGGTACTGATGAGAAGCTCTTGGTCTGTTGCCATGGCCTCTGTGTGGGCTGCATGTCAGTGCTGCTCTGCCCTTCTTTTTAATAACACTGAAAAATGCTTTGAAGACCCGCTGGGGGAACACAGCACATTATGTTCCCAGTGGTTTGGGTCTGTGATTTTACAGCTTAACATTGTCTCATGCTATTAAAAAAACTCAGGAGCATCATCATTTGGCTCAGTTTGTTGTCACAATTTATTATCAAACCTACATGGTCCATCACGGTCAGGCACTGATGAAAGAGATGCAAATTAATGTCTCTGGAAAAGCAAATGAGTACTTGTCAGTGTATTTGCCACCGGCTGAGACTAGAACATTCAGAGGGATAAGCTGGTTCAGTGTTTTTTTTTTTTCTCCTGAATGAAGTAAATGAGAAGGTTTTGTCTCGGGGTCTTGTGACCAAGAAGGTTGCTTTGCTTCAAGTGGAAACACACTGACCGCCCCTCCTGGACTGCTAGCCAGTGTCACTTCCGTTAACAACCTGTTCATGTTCATTTTGGTCAATTGTTGCAAACTGAAGGGGGTGGGGGGTAGAGCGTGCAGGAGGTGGGATATGATGCAGTCATGTACCTGGTTTGTAATTTGCTCATAAACAACAAGTCTCTTGCTGTACCTTAAATTTGTCTAATGATCCTGGTGCAGTCTCCAGTTAGATATTTTTGTTGGTTTCTTTGTTGTAAATGAGCATGTTTCTTCACCATCAGATGTTTGGATTCTGCTGGTTTTGCACCAGTCACATGATAGAATGCCATCAACATGCCTGCTAGCTCTGTGTGAATACACTCACTCCGGCTCACATGGACATTAAGCAGACTTTGTACTAGTGAGCAAGTAAAGTCTGCTTAATGTGAGTCAAATGATTCAGACATTTGAATTCTCACATACAGCTTCTCTGGGTAATGGCTGGATAATTTCAGAGTTCCAGTACATGTCTGAAACGAGCTTGAATAATTAGAGGCATTTATTAATTTTTCTAATGGAATGAATGTAGTGTAGTGTGGACCTTTGACTACATAAGATTAACCAGATCAACCCCAGAATATCATTTACATGAAATCACAACTGAGGTTTAGTCAAAGATTACTTGTCAGTTTGTGAGAACCTGAAAATCGAGCTGATATTTTGGAGGGGTGCTGCACCCTGCCAGCGACGTGGGGACCTGATGATGGTAGCATGTCCTCCAGGTTAAATGACAGTTGTCATTTGAAAAGCCCCTATAGGTTTTTATCACTTGGGGATATCAACTTAGGGAATTAATTTAAATAATAATTTAGGTAAGGATAGAGAAACATTGTGGTTTGAGTTAAAACGACCACTTTGTCAAAGTTAGGGGACCTTCATCATTATGGTTACAGTAGTAACAGTTAGGGAAGTGTTAGGCAAAACTATCCTGTTTAAAAAAAAAAAAAGAAAAAAAAAAAAATCTTTTGGTTCAAAATGGGGCTATTCCAGAAAACTGGTTCAACAGACTGAACTTAGCTGTAAGCTGATGGGGACTGGCTGGGGGCAGCAGAAGATGAAATCACACAGATAAGACGACACAGACCTCTGATTGTAACATCAGTCTGATCCAATAATAATGATTCTGGTGATTTACAGCTGGGAAACGTAGCTTAGTTGAAGGTTAAAATGACTGTTTACATCTTAAAATGTACTGTCATGATCACAGATATCACGGGAGAAACCAAGTCAACATTTCAGCAGAGTGCACTGGCCATTGCCGGGGCTTGTATACCTGAGAAGAAGAATTTGTGGAAATGTTGGTTTTGACTCTGGCAAACATTTTAACATTCAGGTTAGAAAGCAGATGTCTCAAAGCACATGAAAAGCAGATGCAACCCACTGCTGGATAACAAGTAAAAAAGCCGCTGTGACTTGTCCCCTAAGATCTGCATAGGGAAAGCTATGTGGCTACATTACTAAGTACCACAGAGTGTTGAGGTCACAGATGGAGTAGGAAGCCCTAACTAAAACATGAACACGCATTTTGAATAATGTACTATGTTTAAATAAACACACCACAAAGCAACTGAAACCAAATAAAGCAATGTATTCAGTGGTGTAAGAAGTACTCAGCTTACTGAAGTAAATATACAACAGTGAAAAAATATTGTTACAAGTAAAAGTCCTACATTTAAAATGCTACATAAGTAAAAGTACAAAAGTATTATCATCAAAATAAACAAAGTACTCGTGCAGAAAAGCTAACTTCACATTAATATATGTTATGATTATTGATACACTGTGTTCATCACTTTAATGGTGGAGCTAATGTTGACTATCTTACATCGTGAAGTACTTACTGCTAGGTAGCTTTTTTTATTTATTTATTTTTTTTACACAGAGGATCAATAAGCCAGGATCAATAAAGCCTTATGGTTATACTGTTTTGTTTTATTAATCTGAAAAGAAACTAGTAACTAAAGTTGTTAGATATAATGAGTAACAATTACAGTATGAAGTAGTAGAAAATGAAAATACTCAAAGTACAGATAGCTCTATACTGAACATAAGTACAATACTTGGTTACTTTCAGCCTTTCTCACACACACAAACACAAAGATGAGTCATTTTTGTGGTTTAGTTTTTCTTTTTGTCATCATTTGTCCTTGAAGCTATTTTGTATTTTTTGTTTTTAATGGTTTTGTTTCGTTTTTTGTTTTGTGTCATTTTCTCTATTTTGTCTGTGTTTTTGTTTTGTGTGTTTTAACTGAACTCTGTGATTTTTAAATTGGAAAAAAGTCACTTCATACAGAAGCACAGACCCAAGGGCCCCCTGACCTGGATTCCTGTTGCATGCACAGGTCTAAATGACAGAACACTGCTTCCATTAGTAATGAGTGTACGCTGCATGTAAATAATATATACCCAAAATGACAATTAACTGCAGCTTTGAACCTACTATTATAAATATGTATGTGAAACTTGTTAGGTGTAATTAGTGTAGCAACAAATATAAAACATAAAATAATTGTTTTTAAGTGTTTTAAAATTTTTAACCTGTATAGTCAGTGTATATCACACCTTATGTTTTTTGGATGTAAATTGTATTAAACTCCAGTCCCCAAACTAAGCTGCTGTTTCTCAG
>NW_018127882.1:4310855-4314902 GCF_001952655.1 Monopterus albus | reverse complement strand
GTGTATGACAGCATTGTTGTTAATTAAACCCTGCAACACTTCACCCAGGCTACTATTTGTTCCTGCCAGACAGCTAATGAGCCCCACATTATCTCAGCGAGAGACAAAAGCCCAGAGGACACACTATACTTTAAGGAGTCTGAGACCCCTGGTGTAAGTGGTTGGAAGAAAGCTGTGTTTCCAAAATGACACGTCTGTGCTCACACTGGGAGAGGAACAGAAAAATCAAAACAACTATCATCTTCTTCTACAGTTAACATGAATTAGAAGCCTTGCATTGCATCTCTCTGTTATAGCTGCTTGTGCAAGATAGGGTGTCTGTCCTATTCCCACCATGAATCCCAGGAAAGGGATCCTGACAAGCTTTATCACCATCAGCTGACAAAGTGAGGTACATTTTCTGGGCAAATGAGACACAGCGGTCAAACAGCAGCTGTCGTCCATCAAATCGGGGTGATGAGAGCTGGATCACTACACATGTATGAGATGAGATGCATTCAATTATAAGACATTTTAAATCTTGGGTGGCTTTTTCAGCAACTGGATCATTTAAAAAATCATGACGTGCAACATGTCATGTCAAACAACTGCTAACTAGCACATGCCATGATTTTTATTCTGTTTGGATTAACCTTTGGTTTGGCATTCCCTTTTCTTTGTTGTGTCTCTGTGTCCTGCATGCAATGGCTTTTCCACCCCACTCTGGTCATTGCTCCCCTTGTGCCTCACCTGCACTCAGTGTTTCTCATCAGCATCATTACTCAGTCTGCTTACAAGACAGCTGTCCACACACGCTCCCTGCCAGGCTGTCAGCAGTCATCTCCCTACTTGCCACGCTTGCCCAAGTTTCCACGCTCCTTCTTTTGTTGTCTGCTTTTACCAGTGGATTCATCACCGGTGTAGTTTACCTCGTCTTTGTTGCCAGTTTTCTGCTCTAATTTTGTTAAACTGCGTTTGTATTAAATATCAAAAGGCTGTTATAATGCAGCGGTTACACCATTTTGGTCACCCTCCTCTAGGGATGAGTCCTTTCCTTTTCCTTTTCCTTTTCTCCAACTGTCATAATACCAGAATAAAATCAGCCAACAAGCCACATTGTTCGGTGTGCCAGCATGTCTTTGATTCTGTGACTTACTGCAGCATATGGATTCCTAACATCAGAAATGAATACCTCATCATTACTGACGTTCTTTACAGCTCTAAAACTGAAGCTGCCTTGCTTACCTTGCTCATTTCCTGTGCAAATACACGAAGTTTCACTGGATGACACGTTCCTTTAACAGTGTGTTATTTTCTTCAGATGTTTTTATGTTGTTTTCACCAATCTAAAAACAGCTTAAACAAGCCTGGCGGGTCTAGATGAATGTGATTAAAATTAGCAAAATTTTAAAGCTGCCACAAGTTCTCATTTTCTCACATTTATAAAGGGCTAATCAGCTAAGGTTATTTTACATGAAGTCTTAGGATTAGTACCAGAAAGAGACATGCAAGGATAATTCAGATGCCACTTCCCTCCTGACATTTTGAACAAGGTGACTAATGGGGCAAACTCGCAAAAAGTCAATGCGTCCTTTTAATTGCCGATGGATATATACTGTAGCTGACTTTTTTTTTTTCAGAATAGAGATTTAATCATTTCTAAAATCACCATTCATCACAGTATATAGCAGCATAATGGCAACATTTCTGATCTGCAGACTCAAATATGTTGAGAAAAGATTGGTGCACTTCCAGTTTGCTGTTCTCGTCTCTGCTTCAGCATTGTAGCTGTGAATGCACATCGAAGTTAAAAGCAGTGCAGACTTACTGGGAGAGTGAAAGTGGATGTGAAAGCTCAATCACATTTTAAATTGTACACCAGAGCAGAGGAGTCTACTTGGCAGTCACACTGGTGAGACAGAGTGGAGAGAGAGAGTAACAGACTGAAAAAAGAATAAGGCGAGCATTTGTGTCTGTTTACCCACTGAACTGTATATACAACAGGCTGCTGGGTGGTTTGGCAAAGTAAGCAGTTGACAATTAAGACGCTGATCTTTCCTATACCCATATTATTCTGGCTTTTAAAAAAGAAAATCAAAGACATGCTAAAATGCTGTATGGCACAATAAATAACTCCTGGTGGGATTTGCAGCGCTGTCACGCTCTCTGTAGCAGTCACCGTCTTAGAAGAAGGCAATGTGCCACAGCCACCATGAAGCCTTCCTACACCTCAGGCACTCCACTGGCAACAATTTAAAACAACTCTCTTTTGTTTTTCTCGGTCTGCGTCCCCTCCCTCCTCCTGACTGCTCCCCGAGTGGAAGGCATAATGCATCATCTTAGGAGGGAGCCTGATGCAGCCTAATTTAACAGCCAGGGAGAAACACCGGTGGACGCCGCTCGGCTAATGAATGAATGAGCCTGACGTGTAAAATCAGAAAAGATTACAGACTGAGGGCCAAGCGTCCTAAAAGGTCCCACCAAACCAGCTGTTTAGATAAGCCCTTTTGCGGCCCTGGGATAAGAACTCCTCCACACAAAACTGGAAAAAAAAAAAGAGTGTGAGGAAAAGTTAGCACTGTCTTGTTTTATTCCTGGAGACAAACCTAAAAAAAACAACACATGCATGACAGGAAGATCGAATCGTATCATGATCAAATCTCGTGTCTCCCTCCCCTGTTGCATGTTGACATCTGGACACTGTGGGGACTGCTGGCATACACAGCTGATGAACAATAAATAAACAAAGGGGTGCCTGGCCTTGAAAAGCCATACACCTGTGACCAGTGGAAAAGCAGCAGGTGCAGCACTGTTCATTAAAGAAGCTGGTCCTGACAGTGAGGCTTTTAAGAGGCCATCAGGAGCGACAACTCAGCAGCTACCTTGGGACCGCAGAGGGGAAAGCATGAAGGTGAACTATGCAATTTTAGCTTGAATAATGGAGCACGTTCACCAGGCTGACATTCATGTATTTCTCAGGCAGTTTTGCCTTACAGCTCAGCAGCACCTGTGAGTCACTCAAGGATCTGGTTTACAGCGTCTACATGTTCACAATTACCCTGTGCCTGGCTGCAAGGCTGCAGATAATCTCACTCAAAGTGGTTCATGAATTAAAAATAGCACCAGATATGAAAATTAGATTTTGACTGTTATGCGCTACAGACATTACACACAGCAGACACCAACATTAGATTAGATGACATTAGATTATATTTTAATTTTTTTAAAATGCTTTTTTTTTAACAAATGATTTTTTAAAATAATTTTGTCAAGCAAAATTATTCTCATGTTTCTGGTGGATCCACCAGCCACATTCCATTTTCACGGAGTTGCTGATAAGTAAACTGGTAATAACAGAGGATTAATTTACAAGGAGGCAAAATCCTCTTGTGAGACTTGTGGCCCAGAACAATAATGAGCACATAGTAAACAGAAATTTGCCCTAAGCCAAAACAGAATGCAGAGACACCTAATCTACACACTAAAACACAATGCACACTGATGCATACACAATCACATGCGTACAAGCACAACCACGCCCACAAACACACGCAGGCAGAGAACATGTTGGCAAAGTTTCTTCCCCAGGCCTCTGTAACAACATATGTCTACAGGTAATTAAAAGAAGATCCCAAGTGGTTATCATGTCATATTGAAATACAATACACAGAGCAAATTACCTTTCTGTGGTTATTTACACAAAGCTGCGTGCATGAGGTCACATTGCTCTGGTGAACTGTGAGAAGAGATGAAAAGTGTTCGTAGCTGTGGGTCTGACTTCTAATTAGAATTCTAAGGTCAAAATGCTACATAATATGTGATATATACAGCAGTTTATAATGTCTGCATGCTCATTTTATTGTTGGGTGATAAATTTTTGTAATTGTTTGTAATGCATGTACATAAGTTACAGTAGTGATGCCATAAAACTAATTTAAGCATGTAGTCTGTTTGTGAATAGGTGTAGTAACTGATTTTTAAGAGCAGAGCAAATGATCTGCAATGTTCAGTGTTTCTAGTTATTAGATTTGAGGCAGCAATAGGGATTTCTTTGCCTCTTGGCACCAC